>NW_028128857.1:0-184221 GCF_965231255.1 Vanellus vanellus
GGTTCCAGGAGGCAGTGAGGACCAGCATTACTTTTCCCCGCTGGCATCTTTGCTGTGGCAGCAAAAGCTGGACGTTTGTCTTTTTTGCTCCGGAGGCTGCCGAAAGCAAAAACAGGTGCTTTTGAGGATGGAGTCCGCAGGAAAGCAGAGAGGGCCAAATTGTCTGTGGCATTTGAAGAGGTTCCAGGAGGCAGTGAGAACCAGCATTACTTTTCGCCGCTGGCGCCTTTGCTGTGGCAGCAAAAGCTGGACGTTTGTCTATTTTGCTCTGGAGGATGGCGAAAGCAAAAAAAGGTGCTATTGAGGATGGAGTCCGCAGAAAAGCAGAGAGGGCCAAATTGTCTGTGGCATTTGAAAGAGTTCCAGGAGGCAGTTAGAACCAGCATCACTTTTCCCCGCTGGCACCTTTGCTGTGGCAGGAAAACCTGGACGTTTGTCTTTTTTGCTCCGGAGGCTGCCGATAGCGAAAACAGGTGCTTTTGAGGATGGAGTCCGCAGGAAAGCAGAGAGGGCCAAATTGTCTGGGGCATTTGAAAGGGTTCCAGGAGGCAGTGAGAACCATCATTACTTTTCCCCGCTGGCACCTTTGCTGTGGCAGCAAAAGCTGGACGTTTGTCTTTTTTGCACCTGAGGATGCCGAAAGCGAAAACAGGTGCTTTTGAGGATGGAGTCCGCAGGAAAGCAGAGAGGGCAAAATTGTCTGGGGCATTTGAAAGGGTTCCAGGAGGCAGTGAGAACCAGCATTACTTTTCCCCGCTGGCACCTTTGCTGTGGCAGCAAAAGCTGGACGTTTGTCTTTTTTGCTCCTGAGGCTGCCGAAAGCGAAAACAGGTGCTTTTGAGGATGTAGTCCGCAGGAAAGCAGAGAGTGCCAAATTGTCTGTGGCATTTGAAGAGGTTCCAGGACGCAGTGAGAACCAGCATTACTTTTCCCTGCTGGCACCTTTGCTGTGGCAGGAAAACCTGTACGTTTGTCTTTTTTGCTCCGGAGGTTGGCGAAAGCGAAAAAAGGTGCTTTTGAGGATGGAGTCCGCAGGAAAGCAGAGAGGGCCAAATTGTCTGGGGCATTTGAAAGGGTTCCAGGAGGCAGTGAGAACCATCATTACTTTTCCCCGCTGGCACCTTTGCTGTGGTAGCAAAAGCTGGACGTTTGTCTTTTTTGCACCTGAGGATGCCGAAAGCGAAAACAGGTGCTTTTGAGGATGGAGTCCGCAGGAAAGCAGAGAGGGCCAAATTGTCTGTGGCATTTGAAAGGGTTCCAGGAGGCAGTGAGAACCAGCATTACTTTTCCCCGCTGGCACCTTTGCTGTGGCAGCAAAAGCTGGAAGTTTGTCTTTTTTGCTCCTGAGAATGCCGAAAGCGAAAACAGGTGCTTTTGAGGATGGAGTCCGCAGGAAAGCAGAGAGGGCCAAATTGTCTGTGGCATTTGAAAGGGTTCCAGGAGGCAGTGAGAACCAGCATTACTTTTCCCCGGTGGCACCTTTGCTGTGGCAGCAAAACCTGGACGTTTGTCTTTTTTGCTCCGGAGGCTGCCGAAAGCGAAAACAGGTGCTTTTGAGGATGGAGTCCGCAGGAAAGCAGAGAGGGCCAAATTGTCTGGGGCATTTGAAAGAGTTCCAGGAGGCAGTGAGAACCAGCATTACTTTTCCCCGCTGGCACCTTTGCTGTGGCAGCAAAAGCTGTACGTTTGTCTTTTTTGCTCCGGAGGCTGCCGAAAGCGAAAACAGGTGCTTTTGAGGATGGAGTCCGCAGGAAAGCAGAGAGGGCCAAATTGTCTGTGGCATTTGAAAGAGTTCCAGGAGGCAGTGAGAACCAGCATTACTTTTCCCCGCTGGCACTTTTGCTGTGGCAGCAAAAGCTGGACGTTTGTCTTTTTTGCTCCGGAGGCTGGCGAAAGCGACAAAAGGTGCTTTTGAGGATGGAGTCCGCAGGAAAGCAGAGAGGGCCAAATTGTCTGGGGCATTTGAAAGGGTTCCAGGAGGCAGTGAGAACCAGCATTACTTTTCCCTGCTGGCACCTTTGCTGTGGCAGCAAAAGCTGGACGTTTGTCTTTTTTGCTCTGGAGGCTGCCGAAAGCGAAAAAAGGTGCTATTGAGGATGGAGTCCGCAGAAAAGCAGAGAGGGCCAAATTGTCTGGGGCATTTGAAAGGGTTCCAGGAGGCAGTGAGGACCAGCATTACTTTTCCCCGCTGTCACATTTGCTGTGGCAGCAAAAGCTGGACATTTGTCTTTTTACCACCGGAGGGCGCCGAAAGTGAAAAAAGGCGCTTTTGAGGATAGAGTCTGCAGGAAAGCAGAGAGGGCCAAATGGTCTGTGGCATTTGAAAGGGTTCCAGGAAGCAATGAGGACCAGCATTACTTTTCCCCGCTGGCACCTTTGCTGTGGCAGGAAAACCTGGACGTTTGTCTTTTTTGCTCCGGAGGCTGCCGATAGCGAAAACAGGTGCTTTTGAGGATGGAGTCCGCAGGAAAGCAGAGAGGGCCAAATTGTCTGTGGCATTTGAAAGGGTTCCAGGAGGCAATGAGGACCAGCATTACTTTTCCCCGCTGGCACCTTTGCTGTGGCAGGAAAACCTGGACGTTTGTCTTTTTTGCACCTGAGGATGCCGATAGCGAAAACAGGTGCTTTTGAGGATGGAGTCCGCAGGAAAGCAGAGAGGGCCAAATTGTCTGTGGCATTTGAAAGAGTTCCAGGAGGCAGTTAGAACCAGCATCACTTTTCCCCGCTGGCACCTTTGCTGTGGCAGGAAAACCTGGACGTTTGTCTTTTTTGCTCCGGAGGCTGCCGATAGCGAAAACAGGTGCTTTTGAGGATGGAGTCCGCAGGAAAGCAGAGAGGGCCAAATTGTCTGGGGCATTTGAAAGGGTTCCAGGAGGCAGTGAGAACCATCATTACTTTTCCCCGCTGGCACCTTTGCTGTGGCAGCAAAAGCTGGACGTTTGTCTTTTTTGCACCTGAGGATGCCGAAAGCGAAAACAGGTGCTTTTGAGGATGGAGTCCGCAGGAAAGCAGAGAGGGCAAAATTGTCTGGGGCATTTGAAAGGGTTCCAGGAGGCAGTGAGAACCAGCATTACTTTTCCCCGCTGGCACCTTTGCTGTGGCAGCAAAAGCTGGACGTTTGTCTTTTTTGCTCCTGAGGCTGCCGAAAGCGAAAACAGGTGCTTTTGAGGATATAGTCCGGAGGAAAGCAGAGAGTGCCAAATTGTCTGTGGCATTTGAAGAGGTTCCAGGACGCAGTGAGAACCAGCATTACTTTTCCCTGCTGGCACCTTTGCTGTGGCAGGAAAACCTGTACGTTTGTCTTTTTTGCTCCGGAGGCTGGCGAAAGCGAAAAAAGGTGCTTTTGAGGATGGAGTCCGCAGGAAAGCAGAGAGGGCCAAATTGTCTGTGGCATTTGAAAGAGTTCCAGGAGGCAGTGAGAACCAGCATTACTTTTCCCCGCTGGCACCTTTGCTGTGGCAGCAAAAGCTGGACGTTTGTCTTTTTTGCTCCGGAGGCTGGCGAAAGCGAAAAAAGGTGCTTTTGAGGATGGAGTCCGCAGGAAAGCAGAGAGGGCCAAATTGTCTGGGGCATTTGAAAGGGTTCCAGGAGGCAGTGAGAACCAGCATTACTTTTCCCCGCTGGCACCTTTGCTGTGGCAGCAAAAGCTGGACGTTTGTCTTTTTTGCTCCTGAGAATGCCGAAAGCGAAAAAAGGTGCTATTGAGGATGGAGTCCGCAGGAAAGCAGAGAGGGCCAAATTCTCTGGGGCATTTGAAAGAGTTCCAGGAGGCAGTGAGAACCAGCATTACTTTTCCCCGCTGGCACCTTTGCTGTGGCAGCAAAAGCTGGACGTTTGTCTTTTTTGCTCCGGAGGCTGCCGAAAGCGAAAACAGGCGCTTTTGACGATAGAGTCCGCAGGAAAGCAGAGAGGGCCAAATGGTATGGGGCATTTGAAGGGGTTCCAGGAGGCAGTGAGAACCAGCATTACTTTTCCCTGCTGGCACCTTTGCTGTGGCAGCAAAAGCTGGACGTTTGTCTTTTTTGCTCCGGAGGTTGCCGAAATCGAAAACAGGTGCTTTTGAGGATGGAGTCCGCAGGAAAGCAGAGAGGGCCAAATTGTCTGTGGCATTTGAAAGGGTTCCAGGAGGCAATGAGGACCAGCATTACTTTTCCCCGCTGGCACCTTTGCTGTGGCAGGAAAACCTGGACGTTTGTCTTTTTTGCTCCGGAGGCTGCCGATAGCGAAAACAGGTGCTTTTGAGGATGGAGTCCGCAGGAAAGCAGAGAGGGCCAAATTGTCTGGGGCATTTGAAAGAGTTCCAGGAGGCAGTAAGAACCAGCATTACTTTTCCCCGCTGGCTCCTTTGCTGTGGCAGCAAAAGCTGTACGTTTGTCTTTTTTGCTCCGGAGGTTGCCGAAAGCGAAAACAGGTGCTTTTGAGGATGGAGTCCGCAGGAAAGCAGAGAGGGCCAAATTGTCTGGGGCATTTGAAAGGGTTCCAGGAGGCAGTGAGAACCATCATTACTTTTCCCCGCTGGCACCTTTGCTGTGGCAGCAAAAGCTGGACGTTTGTCTTTTTTGCACCTGAGGATGCCGAAAGCGAAAACAGGTGCTTTTGAGGATGGAGTCCGCAGGAAAGCAGAGAGGGCCAAATTGTCTGGGGCATTTGAAAGGGTTCCAGGAGGCAGTGAGAACCAGCATTACTTTTCCCCGCTGGCACCTTTGCTGTGGCAGCAAAAGCTGGAAGTTTGTCTTTTTTGCTCCTGAGAATGCCGAAAGCGAAAACAGGTGCTTTTGAGGATGGAGTCCGCAGGAAAGCAGAGAGGGCCAAATTGTCTGTGGCATTTGAAAGAGTTCCAGGAGGCAGTGAGAACCAGCATTACTTTTCCCCGCTGGCACCTTTGCTGTGGCAGCAAAAGCTGGACGTTTGTCTTTTTTGCTCCGGAGGCTGCCGAAAGCGAAAAAAGGTGCTTTTGAGGATGGAGTCCGCAGGAAAGCAGAGAGGGCCAAATTGTCTGTGGCATTTGAAAGGGTTCCAGGAGGCAGTGAGAACCAGCATTACTTTTCCCCGCTGGCACCTTTGCTGTGGCAGCAAAAGCTGGACGTTTGTCTTTTTTGCTCCTGAGGTTGCCGAAAGCGAAAAAAGGTGCTATTGAGGATGGAGTCCGCAGGAAAGCAGAGAGGGCCAAATTGTCTGGGGCATTTGAAAGAGTTCCAGGAGGCAGTAAGAACCAGCATTACTTTTCCCCGCCGGCTCCTTTGCTGTGGCAGCAAAAGCTGTACGTTTGTCTTTTTTGCTCCGGAGGTTGCCGAAAGCGAAAACAGGTGCTTTTGAGGATGGAGTCCGCAGGAAAGCAGAGAGGGCCAAATTGTCTGGGGCATTTGAAAGGGTTCCAGGAGGCAGTGAGAACCATCATTACTTTTCCCCGCTGGCACCTTTGCTGTGGCAGCAAAAGCTGGACGTTTGTCTTTTTTGCACCTGAGGATGCCGAAAGCGAAAACAGGTGCTTTTGAGGATGGAGTCCGCAGGAAAGCAGAGAGGGCCAAATTGTCTGGAGCATTTGAAAGGGTTCCAGGAGGCAGTGAGGACCAGCATTACTTTTCCCCGCTGGCACCTTTGCTGTGGCAGCAAAAGCTGGACGTTTGTCTTTTTTGCTCCTGAGGTTGCCGAAAGCGAAAAAAGGTGCTATTGAGGATGGAGTCCGCAGGAAAGCAGAGAGGGCCAAATTCTCTGGGGCATTTGAAAGAGTTCCAGGAGGCAGTGAGAACCAGCATTACTTTTCCCCGCTGGCACCTTTGCTGTGGCAGCAAAAGCTGGACGTTTGTCTTTTTTGCTCCGGAGGCTGCCGAAAGCGAAAACAGGTGCTTTTGAGGATGGAGTCCGCAGGAAAGCAGAGAGGGCCAAATTGTCTTTGGCATTTGAAAGAGTTCCAGGAGGCAGTGAGAACCAGCATTACTTTTCCCCGGTGGCACCTTTGCTGTGGCAGCAAAACCTGGACGTTTGTCTTTTTTGCTCCGGAGGCTGCCGAAAGCGAAAACAGGTGCTTTTGAGGATGGAGTCCGCAGGAAAGCAGAGAGTGCCAAATTGTCTGTGGCATTTGAAAGAGTTCCAGGAGGCAGTAAGAACCAGCATTACTTTTCCCTGCTGGCACCTTTGCTGTGGCAGCAAAAGCTGGACGTTTGTCTTTTTTACTCCGGAGGCTGCAGAAAGCGAAAACAGGTGCTTTTGAGGATGGAGTCCGGAGGAAAGCAGAGAGGGCCAAATTGTCTGTGGCATTTGAAGAGGTTCCAGGAGGCAATGAGGACGAGCATCACTTTTCCCCGCTGGCACCTTTGCTCTGACAGCAAAAGCTGGACGTTTGTCTTTTTTGCTCCGGAGGTTGCCGAAAGTGAAAAAAGGCGCTTTTGACGATAGATTCCGCAGGAAAGCAGAGAGGGCCAAATGGTATGGGGCATTTGAAGGGGTTCCAGGAGGCAGTAAGAACCAGCATTACTTTTCCCTGCTGGCACCTTTGCTGTGGCAGCAAAAGCTGGACGTTTGTCTTTTTTGCTCCGGAGGTTGCCGAAATCGAAAACAGGTGCTTTTGAGGATGGAGTCCGCAGGAAAGCAGAGAGGGCCAAATTGTCTGTGGCATTTGAAAGGGTTCCAGGAGGCAATGAGGACCAGCATTACTTTTCCCCGCTGGCACCTTTGCTGTGGCAGGAAAACCTGGACGTTTGTCTTTTTGCTCCGGAGGCTGCCGATACCGAAAACAGGTGCTTTTGAAGATGGAGTCCGCAGGAAAGCAGAGAGGGCCAAATTGTCTGGGGCATTTGAAAGAGTTCCAGGAGGCAGTAAGAACCAGCATTACTTTTCCCCGCCGGCTCCTTTGCTGTGGCAGCAAAAGCTGTACGTTTGTCTTTTTTGCTCCGGAGGCTGCCGAAAGCGAAAACAGGTGCTTTTGAGGATGGAGTCCGCAGGAAAGCAGAGAGGGCCAAATTGTCTGGGGCATTTGAAAGGGTTCCAGGAGGCAGTGAGAACCATCATTACTTTTCCCCGCTGGCACCTTTGCTGTGGCAGCAAAAGCTGGACGTTTGTCTTTTTTGCACCTGAGGATGCCAAAAGCGAAAACAGGTGCTTTTGAGGATGGAGTCCGCAGGAAAGCAGAGAGGGCCAAATTGTCTGGGGCATTTGAAAGGGTTCCAGGAGGCAGTGAGAACCAGCATTACTTTTCCCCGCTGGCACCTTTGCTGTGGCAGCAAAAGCTGGAAGTTTGTCTTTTTTGCTCCTGAGAATGCCGAAAGCGAAAACAGGTGCTTTTGAGGATGGAGTCCGCAGGAAAGCAGAGAGGGCCAAATTGTCTGTGGCATTTGAAAGAGTTCCAGGAGGCAGTGAGAACCAGCATTACTTTTCCCCGCTGGCACCTTTGCTGTGGCAGCAAAAGCTGGACGTTTGTCTTTTTTGCTCCGGAGGCTGGCGAAAGCGAAAAAAGGTGCTTTTGAGGATGGAGTCCGCAGGAAAGCAGAGAGGGCCAAATTGTCTGTGGCATTTGAAAGGGTTCCAGGAGGCAGTGAGAACCAGCATTACTTTTCCCCGCTGGCACCTTTGCTGTGGCAGCAAAAGCTGGACGTTTGTCTTTTTTGCTCCTGAGAATGCCGAAAGCGAAAACAGGTGCTTTTGAGGATGGAGTCCGCAGGAAAGCAGAGAGGGCCAAATTGTCTGGGGCATTAGAAGGGGTTCCAGGAGGCAGTGAGGACCAGCATTACTTTTCCCCGCTGGCACCTTTGCTGTGGCAGGAAAACCTGGACGTTTGTCTTTTTTGTTCTGGAGGCTGCCGAAAGCGAAAACAGGTGCTTTTGAGGATTGAGTCCGCAGAAAAGCAGAGAGGGCCAAATTGTCTGGGGCATTTGAAAGGGTTCCAGGAGGCAGTGAGGACCAGCATTACTTTTCCCCGCTGTCACATTTGCTGTGGCAGCAAAAGCTGGACATTTGTCTTTTTACCACCGGAGGGCGCCGAAAGTGAAAAAAGGCGCTTTTGAGGATAGAGTCCGCAGGAAAGCAGAGAGGGCCAAATGGTCTGGGGCATTTGAAGGGGTTCCAGGAGGCAGTGAGGACCAGCATTACTTTTCCCCGCTGGCACCTTTGCTGTGGCAGCAAAAGCTGGACGTTTGTCTTTTTTGCTCCGGAGGCTGCCGAAAGCGAAAATAGGTGCTTTTGAGGATGGAGTCCGCAGGAAAGTAGAGAGGGCCAAATTGTCTGTGGCATTTGAAGAGGTTCCAGGAGGCAGTGAGAACCAGCATTACTTTTCGCCGCTGGCACCTTTGCTGTGGCAGCAAAAGCTGGAAGTTTGTCTTTTTTACTCTGGAGGATGGCGAAAGCAAAAAAAGGTGCTTTTGAGGATGGAGTCCGCAGGAAAGCAGAGAGGGCCAAATTGTCTGTGGCATTTGAAAGGGTTCCAGGAGGCAGTGAGGACCAGCATTACTTTTCCCCGCTGGCACCTTTGCTGTGGCAGCAAAAGCTGGACGTTTGTCTTTTTTGCTCCTGAGAATGCCGAAAGCGAAAACAGGTGCTTTTGAGGATGGAGTCCGCAGGAAAGCAGAGAGGGCCAAATTGTCTGTGGCATTTGAAAGGGTTCCAGGAAGCAATGAGGACCAGCATTACTTTTCCCCGCTGGCACCTTTGCTGTGGCAGGAAAACCTGGACGTTTGTCTTTTTTGCTCCGGAGGCTGCCGATAGCGAAAACAGGTGCTTTTGAGGATGGAGTCCGCAGGAAAGCAGAGAGGGCCAAATTGTCTGTGGCATTTGAAAGGGTTCCAGGAGGCAATGAGGACCAGCATTACTTTTCCCCGCTGGCACCTTTGCTGTGGAAGGAAAACCTGGACGTTTGTCTTTTTTGCTCCGGAGGCTGCCGATAGCGAAAACAGGTGCTTTTGAGGATGGAGTCCGCAGGAAAGCAGAGAGGGCCAAATTGTCTGTGGCATTTGAAAGAGTTCCAGGAGGCAGTTAGAACCAGCATCACTTTTCCCCGCTGGCACCTTTGCTGTGGCAGGAAAACCTGTACGTTTGTCTTTTTTGCTCCGGAGGCTGCCGATAGCGAAAACAGGTGCTTTTGAGGATGTAGTCCGCAGGAAAGCAGAGAGTGCCAAATTGTCTGTGGCATTTGAAGAGGTTCCAGGACGCAGTGAGAACCAGCATTACTTTTCCCTGCTGGCACCTTTGCTGTGGCAGGAAAACCTGTACGTTTGTCTTTTTTGTTCCGGAGGCTGCCGAAAGCGAAAACAGGTGCTTTTGAGGATGGAGTCCGCAGGAAAGCAGAGAGGGCCAAATTGTCTGTAACATTTGAAAGAGTTCCAGGAGGCAGTGAGAACCAGCATTACTTTTCCCCGCTGGCACCTTTGCTGTGGCAGCAAAAGCTGGACGTTTGTCTTTTTTGCTCCGGAGGCTGGCGAAAGCGAAAAAAGGTGCTTTTGAGGATGGAGTCCGCAGGAAAGCAGAGAGGGCCAAATTGTCTGTGGCATTTGAAAGGGTTCCAGGAGGCAGTGAGAACCAGCATTACTTTTCCCCGCTGGCACCTTTGCTGTGGCAGCAAAAGCTGGACGTTTGTCTTTTTTGCTCCTGAGAATGCCGAAAGCGACAAAAGGTGCTATTGAGGATGGAGTCCGCAGGAAAGCAGAGAGGGCCAAATTGTCTGGGGCATTTGAAAGGGTTCCAGGAGGCAGTGAGAACCAGCATTACTTTTCCCCGCTGGCACCTTTGCTGTGGCAGTAAAAGCTGGACGTTTGTCTTTTTTGCTCTGGAGGCTGCCGAAAGCGAAAACAGGTGCTTTTGAGGATTGAGTCCGCAGAAAAGCAGAGAGGGCCAAATTGTCTGGGGCATTTGAAAGGGTTCCAGGAGGCAGTGAGGACCAGCATTACTTTTCCCCGCTGTCACTTTTGCTGTGGCAGCAAAAGCTGGACGTTTGTCTTTTTACCACCGGAGGGCGCCGAAAGTGAAAAAAGGCGCTTTTGAGGATAGAGTCCGCAGGAAAGCAGAGAGGGCCAAATGGTCTGGGGCATTTGAAGGGGTTCCAGGAGGCAGTGAGGACCAGCATTACTTTTCCCCGCTGGCACCTTTGCTGTGGCAGCAAAAGCTGGACGTTTGTCTTTTTTGCTCCGGAGGCTGCCGAAAGCGAAAATAGGTGCTTTTGAGGATGGAGTCCGCAGGAAAGTAGAGAGGGCCAAATTGTCTGTGGCATTTTTAGAGGTTCCAGGAGGCAGTGAGAACCAGCATTACTTTTCGCCGCTGGCACCTTTGCTGTGGCAGCAAAAGCTGGAAGTTTGTCTTTTTTACTCTGGAGGATGGCGAAAGCAAAAAAAGGTGCTTTTGAGGATGGAGTCCGCAGGAAAGCAGAGAGGGCCAAATTGTCTGTGGCATTTGAAAGGGTTCCAGGAGGCAGTGAGGACCAGCATTACTTTTCCCCGCTGTCACATTTGCTGTGGCAGGAAAAGCTGGACGTTTGTCTTTTTTGCTCCTGAGAATGCCGAAAGCGAAAACAGGTGCTTTTGAGGATGGAGTCCGCAGGAAAGCAGAGAGGGCCAAATTGTCTGTGGCATTTGAAAGGGTTCCAGGAAGCAATGAGGACCAGCATTACTTTTCCCCGCTGGCACCTTTGCTGTGGCAGGAAAACCTGGACGTTTGTCTTTTTTGCTCCGGAGGCTGCCGATAGCGAAAACAGGTGCTTTTGAGGATGGAGTCCGCAGGAAAGCAGAGAGGGCCAAATTGTCTGTGGCATTTGAAAGGGTTCCAGGAGGCAATGAGGACCAGCATTACTTTTCCCCGCTGGCACCTTTGCTGTGGCAGGAAAACCTGGACGTTTGTCTTTTTTGCTCCGGAGGCTGCCGATAGCGAAAACAGGTGCTTTTGAGGATGGAGTCCGGAGGAAAGCAGAGAGGGCCAAATTCTCTGTGGCATTTGAAGAGGTTCCAGGACGCAGTGAGAACCAGCATTACTTTTCCCTGCTGGCACCTTTGCTGTGGCAGGAAAACCTGTACGTTTGTCTTTTTTGCTCCGGAGGCTGCCGAAAGCGAAAACAGGTGCTTTTGAGGATGGAGTCCGCAGGAAAGCAGAGAGGGCCAAATTGTCTGTGGCATTTGAAAGAGTTCCTGGAGGCAGTGAGAACCAGCATTACTTTTCCCCGCTGGCACCTTTGCTGTGGCAGCAAAACCTGGACGTTTGTCTTTTTTGCTCCTGAGAATGCCGAAAGCGAAAAAAGGTGCTATTGAGGATGGAGTCCGCAGGAAAGCAGAGAGGGCCAAATTGTCTGGGGCATTTGAAAGGGTTCCAGGAGGCAGTGAGAACCAGCATCACTTTTCGCCGCTGGCACCTTTGCTGTGGCAGCAAAAGCTGGACGTTTGTCTTTTTTGCTCCGGAGGCTGCCGAAAGCGAAAACAGGTGCTTTTGAGGATGGAGTCCGCAGGAAAGCAGAGAGGGCCAAATTGTCTTTGGCATTTGAAAGAGTTCCAGGAGGCAGTGAGAACCAGCATTACTTTTCCCCGGTGGCACCTTTGCTGTGGCAGCAAAACCTGGACGTTTGTCTTTTTTGCTCCGGAGGCTGCCGAAAGCGAAAACAGGTGCTTTTGAGGATGGAGTCCGCAGGAAAGCAGAGAGGGCCAAATTGTCTGTGGCATTTGAAAGGGTTCCAGGAGGCAGTAAGAACCAGCATTACTTTTCCCGGCTGGCACCTTTGCTGTGGCAGCAAAAGCTGGACGTTTGTCTTTTTTGCTCTGGAGGCTGCAGAAAGCGAAAACAGGTGCTTTTGAGGATGGAGTCCGGAGGAAAGCAGAGAGGGCCAAATTGTCTGTGGCATTTGAAGAGGTTCCAGGAGGCAATGAGGACGAGCATCACTTTTCCCCGCTGGCACCTTTGCTGTGGCAGCAAAAGCTGGACGTTTGTCTTTTTTGCTCCGGAGGTTGCCGAAAGTGAAAAAAGGCGCTTTTGACGATAGAGTCCGCAGGAAAGCAGAGAGGGCCAAATTGTATGGGGCATTTGAAGGGGTTCCAGGAGGCAGTGAGAACCAGCATCACTTTTCGCCGCTGGCTCCTTTGCTGTGGCAGCAAAAGCTGTACGTTTGTCTTTTTTGCTCCGGAGGCTGCCGAAAGCGAAAACAGGTGCTTTTGAGGATGGAGTCCGCAGGAAAGCAGAGAGGGCCAAATTGTCTGTGGCATTTGAAAGGGTTCCAGGAGGCAATGAGGACCAGCATTACTTTTCCCCGCTGGCACCTTTGCTGTGGCAGCAAAAGCTGGACGTTTGTCTTTTTACCACCGGAGGGCGCCGAAAGTGAAAAAAGGCGCTTTTGAGGATAGTGTCCGCAGGAAAGCAGAGAGGGCCAAATGGTCTGGGGCATTTGAAGGGGTTCCAGGAGGCAGTGAGGACCAGCATTACTTTTCCCCGCTGGCACCTTTGCTGTGGCAGCAAAAGCTGGACGTTTGTCTTTTTTGCTCCGGAGGCTGCCGAAAGCGAAAATAGGTGCTTTTGAGGATGGAGTCCGCAGGAAAGCAGAGAGGGCCAAATTGTCTGTGACATTTGAAAGGCTTCCAGGAGGCAGTGAGGACCAGCATTACTTTTCCCCGCTGGCACCTTTGCTGTGGCAGCAAAAGCTGGACGTTTGTCTTTTTTGCTCCTGAGAATGCCGAAAGCGAAAACAGGTGCTTTTGAGGATGGAGTCCGCAGGAAAGCAGAGAGGGCCAAATTGTCTGTGGCATTTGAAAGGGTTCCAGGAGGCAATGAGGACCAGCATTACTTTTCCCCGCTGGCACCTTTGCTGTGGCAGGAAAACCTGGACGTTTGTCTTTTTTGCTCCGGAGGCTGCCGATAGCGAAAACAGGTGCTTTTGAGGATGGAGTCCGCAGGAAAGCAGAGAGGGCCAAATTGTCTGTGGCATTTGAAAGAGTTCCAGGAGGCAGTGAGAACCAGCATCACTTTTCCCCGCTGGCACCTTTGCTGTGGCAGGAAAACCTGGACGTTTGTATTTTTGCTCCGGAGGCTGCCGAAAGCGAAAACAGGTGCTTTTGAGGATGGAGTCCGCAGGAAAGCAGAGAGGGCCAAATTGTCTGGGGCATTTGAAAGGGTTCCAGGAGGCAGTGAGAACCAGCATTACTTTTCCCCGCTGGCACCTTTGCTGTGGCAGCAAAAGCTGGAAGTTTGTCTTTTTTGCTCCTGAGAATGCCGAAAGCGAAAACAGGTGCTTTTGAGGATGGAGTCCGCAGGAAAGCAGAGAGGGCCAAATTGTCTGTGGCATTTGAAAGAGTTCCAGGAGGCAGTGAGAACCAGCATTACTTTTCCCCGCTGGCACCTTTGCTGTGGCAGCAAAAGCTGGACGTTTGTCTTTTTTGCTCCGGAGGCTGGCGAAAGCGAAAAAAGGTGCTTTTGAGGATGGAGTCCGCAGGAAAGCAGAGAGGGCCAAATTGTCTGTGGCATTTGAAAGGGTTCCAGGAGGCAGTGAGAACCAGCATTACTTTTCCCCGCTGGCACCTTTGCTGTGGCAGCAAAAGCTGGACGTTTGTCTTTTTTGCTCCTGAGAATGCCGAAAGCGAAAACAGGTGCTTTTGAGGATGGAGTCCGCAGGAAAGCAGAGAGGGCCAAATTGTCTGGGGCATTAGAAGGGGTTCCAGGAGGCAGTGAGGACCAGCATTACTTTTCCCCGCTGGCACCTTTGCTGTGGCAGTAAAAGCTGGACGTTTGTCTTTTTTGTTCTGGAGGCTGCCGAAAGCGAAAACAGGTGCTTTTGAGGATTGAGTCCGCAGAAAAGCAGAGAGGGCCAAATTGTCTGGGGCATTTGAAAGGGTTCCAGGAGGCAGTGAGGACCAGCATTACTTTTCCCCGCTGGCACCTTTGCTGTGGCAGGAAAACCTGGACGTTTGTCTTTTTTGCTCCGGAGGCTGCCGAAAGCGAAAACAGGTGCTTTTGAGGATGGAGTCCGCAGGAAAGCAGAGAGGGCCAAATTGTCTGGGGCATTTGAAAGAGTTCCAGGAGGCAGTAAGAACCAGCATTACTTTTCCCCGCCGGCTCCTTTGCTGTGGCAGCAAAAGCTGTACGTTTGTCTTTTTTGCTCCGGAGGTTGCCGAAAGCGAAAACAGGTGCTTTTGAGGATGGAGTCCGCAGGAAAGCAGAGAGGGCCAAATTGTCTGGGGCATTTGAAAGGGTTCCAGGAGGCAGTGAGAACCATCATTACTTTTCCCCGCTGGCACCTTTGCTGTGGCAGCAAAAGCTGGACGTTTGTCTTTTTTGCACCTGAGGATGCCGAAAGCGAAAACAGGTGCTTTTGAGGATGGAGTCCGCAGGAAAGCAGAGAGGGCCAAATTGTCTGGGGCATTTGAAAGGGTTCCAGGAGGCAGTGAGAACCAGCATTACTTTTCCCCGCTGGCACCTTTGCTGTGGCAGCAAAAGCTGGAAGTTTGTCTTTTTTGCTCCTGAGAATGCCGAAAGCGAAAAAAGGTGCTATTGAGGATGGAGTCCGCAGGAAAGCAGAGAGGGCCAAATTGTCTGTGGCATTTGAAAGAGTTCCAGGAGGCAGTGAGAACCAGCATTACTTTTCCCCGCTGGCACCTTTGCTGTGGCAGCAAAAGCTGGACGTTTGTCTTTTTTGCTCCGGAGGCTGGCGAAAGCGAAAAAAGGTGCTTTTGAGGATGGAGTCCGCAGGAAAGCAGAGAGGGCCAAATTGTCTGTGGCATTTGAAAGGGTTCCAGGAGGCAGTGAGAACCAGCATTACTTTTCCCCGCTGGCACCTTTGCTGTGGCAGCAAAAGCTGGACGTTTGTCTTTTTTGCTCCTGAGAATGCCGAAAGCGAAAACAGGTGCTTTTGAGGATGGAGTCCGCAGGAAAGCAGAGAGGGCCAAATTGTCTGGGGCATTAGAAGGGGTTCCAGGAGGCAGTGAGGACCAGCATTACTTTTCCCCGCTGGCACCTTTGCTGTGGCAGTAAAAGCTGGACGTTTGTCTTTTTTGTTCTGGAGGCTGCCGAAAGCGAAAACAGGTGCTTTTGAGGATTGAGTCCGCAGAAAAGCAGAGAGGGCCAAATTGTCTGGGGCATTTGAAAGGGTTCCAGGAGGCAGTGAGGACCAGCATTACTTTTCCCCGCTGTCACATTTGCTGTGGCAGCAAAAGCTGGACATTTGTCTTTTTACCACCGGAGGGCGCCGAAAGTGAAAAAAGGCGCTTTTGAGGATAGAGTCCGCAGGAAAGCAGAGAGGGCCAAATGGTCTGGGGCATTTGAAGGGGTTCCAGGAGGCAGTGAGGACCAGCATTACTTTTCCCCGCTGGCACCTTTGCTGTGGCAGCAAAAGCTGGACGTTTGTCTTTTTTGCTCCTGAGAATGCCGAAAGCGAAAACAGGTGCTTTTGAGGATGGAGTCCGCAGGAAAGTAGAGAGGGCCAAATTGTCTGTGGCATTTGAAGAGGTTCCAGGAGGCAGTGAGAACCAGCATTACTTTTCCCCGCCGGCTCCTTTGCTGTGGCAGCAAAAGCTGTACGTTTGTCTTTTTTGCTCCGGAGGTTGCCGAAAGCGAAAACCGGTGCTTTTGAGGATGGAGTCCGCAGGAAAGCAGAGAGGGCCAAATTGTCTGGGGCATTTGAAAGGGTTCCAGGAGGCAGTGAGAACCATCATTACTTTTCCCCGCTGGCACCTTTGCTGTGGCAGCAAAAGCTGGACGTTTGTCTTTTTTGCACCTGAGGATGCCGAAAGCGAAAACAGGTGCTTTTGAGGATGGAGTCCGCAGGAAAGCAGAGAGGGCCAAATTGTCTGGGGCATTAGAAGGGGTTCCAGGAGGCAGTGAGGACCAGCATTACTTTTCCCCGCTGGCACCTTTGCTGTGGCAGCAAAAGCTGGACGTTTGTCTTTTTTGCTCCGGAGGCTGGCGAAAGCGAAAAAAGGTGCTTTTGAGGATGGAGTCCGCAGGAAAGCAGAGAGGGCCAAATTGTCTGTGGCATTTGAAAGGGTTCCAGGAGGCAGTGAGAACCAGCATTACTTTTCCCCGCTGGCACCTTTGCTGTGGCAGCAAAAGCTGGACGTTTGTCTTTTTTGCTCCTGAGAATGCCGAAAGCGAAAACAGGTGCTTTTGAGGATGGAGTCCGCAGGAAAGCAGAGAGGGCCAAATTGTCTGGGGCATTAGAAGGGGTTCCAGGAGGCAGTGAGGACCAGCATTACTTTTCCCCGCTGGCACCTTTGCTGTGGCAGTAAAAGCTGGACGTTTGTCTTTTTTGTTCTGGAGGCTGCCGAAAGCGAAAACAGGTGCTTTTGAGGATTGAGTCCGCAGAAAAGCAGAGAGGGCCAAATTGTCTGGGGCATTTGAAAGGGTTCCAGGAGGCAGTGAGGACCAGCATTACTTTTCCCCGCTGTCACATTTGCTGTGGCAGCAAAAGCTGGACATTTGTCTTTTTACCACCGGAGGGCGCCGAAAGTGAAAAAAGGCGCTTTTGAGGATAGAGTCCGCAGGAAAGCAGAGAGGGCCAAATGGTCTGGGGCATTTGAAGGGGTTCCAGGAGGCAGTGAGGACCAGCATTACTTTTCCCCGCTGGCACCTTTGCTGTGGCAGCAAAAGCTGGACGTTTGTCTTTTTTGCTCCGGAGGCTGCCGAAAGCGAAAATAGGTGCTTTTGAGGATGGTGTCCGCAGGAAAGTAGAGAGGGCCAAATTGTCTATGGCATTTGAAGAGGTTCCAGGAGGCAGTGAGAACCAGCATTACTTTTCGCCGCTGGCACCTTTGCTGTGGCAGCAAAAGCTGGAAGTTTGTCTTTTTTACTCTGGAGGATGGCGAAAGCAAAAAAAGGTGCTTTTGAGGATGGAGTCCGCAGGAAAGCAGAGAGGGCCAAATTGTCTGTGGCATTTGAAAGGGTTCCAGGAGGCAGTGAGGACCAGCATTACTTTTCCCCGCTGGCACCTTTGCTGTGGCAGCAAAAGCTGGACGTTTGTCTTTTTTGCTCCTGAGAATGCCGAAAGCGAAAACAGGTGCTTTTGAGGATGGAGTCCGCAGGAAAGCAGAGAGGGCCAAATTGTCTGTGGCATTTGAAAGGGTTCCAGGAAGCAATGAGGACCAGCATTACTTTTCCCCGCTGGCACCTTTGCTGTGGCAGGAAAACCTGGACGTTTGTCTTTTTTGCTCCGGAGGCTGCCGATAGCGAAAACAGGTGCTTTTGAGGATGGAGTCCGCAGGAAAGCAGAGAGGGCCAAATTGTCTGTGGCATTTGAAAGGGTTCCAGGAGGCAATGAGGACCAGCATTACTTTTCCCCGCTGGCACCTTTGCTGTGGCAGGAAAACCTGGACGTTTGTCTTTTTTGCTCCGGAGGCTGCCGATAGCGAAAACAGGTGCTTTTGAGGATGGAGTCCGCAGGAAAGCAGAGAGGGCCAAATTGTCTGTGGCATTTGAAAGAGTTCCAGGAGGCAGTTAGAACCAGCATCACTTTTCCCCGCTGGCACCTTTGCTGTGGCAGGAAAACCTGGACGTTTGTCTTTTTTGCTCCGGAGGCTGCCGATAGCGAAAACAGGTGCTTTTGAGGATGGAGTCCGCAGGAAAGCAGAGAGTGCCAAATTGTCTGTGGCATTTGAAGAGGTTCCAGGACGCAGTGAGAACCAGCATTACTTTTCCCTGCTGGCACCTTTGCTGTGGCAGGAAAACCTGTACGTTTGTCTTTTTTGTTCCGGAGGCTGCCGAAAGCGAAAACAGGTGCTTTTGAGGATGGAGTCCGCAGGAAAGCAGAGAGGGCCAAATTGTCTGTGGCATTTGAAAGAGTTCCAGGAGGCAGTGAGAACCAGCATTACTTTTCCCTGCTGTCACCTTTGCTGTGGCAGCAAAAGCTGGACGTTTGTCTTTTTTGCTCCGGAGGCTGGCGAAAGCGAAAAAAGGTGCTTTTGAGGATGGAGTCCGCAGGAAAGCAGAGAGGGCCAAATTGTCTGGGGCATTTGAAAGGGTTCCAGGAGGCAGTGAGAACCAGCATTACTTTTCCCCGCTGGCACCTTTGCTGTGGCAGCAAAAGCTGGACGTTTGTCTTTTTTGCTCCTGAGAATGCCGAAAGCGACAAAAGGTGCTATTGAGGATGGAGTCCGCAGGAAAGCAGAGAGGGCCAAATTGTGTGGGGCATTTGAAAGGGTTCCAGGAGGCAGTGAGAACCAGCATTACTTTTCCCCGCTGGCACCTTTGCTGTGGCAGGAAAACCTGGACGTTTGTCTTTTTTGCTCCGGAGGCTGCCGATAGCGAAAACAGGTGCTTTTGAGGATGGAGTCCGCAGGAAAGCAGAGAGGGCCAAATTGTCTGTGGCATTTGAAAGAGTTCCAGGAGGCAGTTAGAACCAGCATCACTTTTCCCCGCTGGCACCTTTGCTGTGGCAGGAAAACCTGGACGTTTGTCTTTTTTGCTCCGGAGGCTGCCGATAGCGAAAACAGGTGCTTTTGAGGATGGAGTCCGCAGGAAAGCAGAGAGTGCCAAATTGTCTGTGGCATTTGAAGAGGTTCCAGGACGCAGTGAGAACCAGCATTACTTTTCCCTGCTGGCACCTTTGCTGTGGCAGGAAAACCTGTACGTTTGTCTTTTTTGTTCCGGAGGCTGCCGAAAGCGAAAACAGGTGCTTTTGAGGATGGAGTCCGCAGGAAAGCAGAGAGGGCCAAATTGTCTGTGGCATTTGAAAGAGTTCCAGGAGGCAGTGAGAACCAGCATTACTTTTCCCTGCTGTCACCTTTGCTGTGGCAGCAAAAGCTGGACGTTTGTCTTTTTTGCTCCGGAGGCTGGCGAAAGCGAAAAAAGGTGCTTTTGAGGATGGAGTCCGCAGGAAAGCAGAGAGGGCCAAATTGTCTGGGGCATTTGAAAGGGTTCCAGGAGGCAGTGAGAACCAGCATTACTTTTCCCCGCTGGCACCTTTGCTGTGGCAGCAAAAGCTGGACGTTTGTCTTTTTTGCTCCTGAGAATGCCGAAAGCGACAAAAGGTGCTATTGAGGATGGAGTCCGCAGGAAAGCAGAGAGGGCCAAATTGTGTGGGGCATTTGAAAGGGTTCCAGGAGGCAGTGAGAACCAGCATTACTTTTCCCCGCTGGCACCTTTGCTGTGGCAGGAAAACCTGGACGTTTGTCTTTTTTGCTCCGGAGGCTGCCGATAGCGAAAACAGGTGCTTTTGAGGATGGAGTCCGCAGGAAAGCAGAGAGGGCCAAATTGTCTGTGGCATTTGAAAGAGTTCCAGGAGGCAGTTAGAACCAGCATCACTTTTCCCCGCTGGCACCTTTGCTGTGGCAGGAAAACCTGGACGTTTGTCTTTTTTGCTCCGGAGGCTGCCGATAGCGAAAACAGGTGCTTTTGAGGATGGAGTCCGCAGGAAAGCAGAGAGTGCCAAATTGTCTGTGGCATTTGAAGAGGTTCCAGGACGCAGTGAGAACCAGCATTACTTTTCCCTGCTGGCACCTTTGCTGTGGCAGGAAAACCTGTACGTTTGTCTTTTTTGTTCCGGAGGCTGCCGAAAGCGAAAACAGGTGCTTTTGAGGATGGAGTCCGCAGGAAAGCAGAGAGGGCCAAATTGTCTGTGGCATTTGAAAGAGTTCCAGGAGGCAGTGAGAACCAGCATTACTTTTCCCTGCTGTCACCTTTGCTGTGGCAGCAAAAGCTGGACGTTTGTCTTTTTTGCTCCGGAGGCTGGCGAAAGCGAAAAAAGGTGCTTTTGAGGATGGAGTCCGCAGGAAAGCAGAGAGGGCCAAATTGTCTGGGGCATTTGAAAGGGTTCCAGGAGGCAGTGAGAACCAGCATTACTTTTCCCCGCTGGCACCTTTGCTGTGGCAGCAAAAGCTGGACGTTTGTCTTTTTTGCTCCTGAGAATGCCGAAAGCGACAAAAGTTGCTATTGAGGATGGAGTCCGCAGGAAAGCAGAGAGGGCCAAATTGTCTGGGGCATTTGAAAGGGTTCCAGGAGGCAGTGAGAACCAGCATTACTTTTCCCCGCTGGCACCTTTGCTGTGGCAGTAAAAGCTGGACGTTTGTCTTTTTTGCTCTGGAGGCTGCCGAAAGCGAAAACAGGTGCTTTTGAGGATTGAGTCCGCAGAAAAGCAGAGAGGGCCAAATTGTCTGGGGCATTTGAAAGGGTTCCAGGAGGCAGTGAGGACCAGCATTACTTTTCCCCGCTGTCACTTTTGCTGTGGCAGCAAAAGCTGGACGTTTGTCTTTTTACCACCGGAGGGCGCCGAAAGTGAAAAAAGGCGCTTTTGAGGATAGAGTCCGCAGGAAAGCAGAGAGGGCTAATGGTCTGGGGCATTTGAAGGGGTTCCAGGAGGCAGTGAGGACCAGCATTACTTTTCCCCGCTGGCACCTTTGCTGTGGCAGCAAAAGCTGGACGTTTGTCTTTTTTGCTCCGGAGGCTGCCGAAAGCGAAAATAGGTGCTTTTGAGGATGGAGTCCGCAGGAAAGTAGAGAGGGCCAAATTGTCTGTGGCATTTGAAGAGGTTCCAGGAGGCAGTGAGAACCAGCATTACTTTTCGCCGCTGGCACCTTTGCTGTGGCAGCAAAATCTGGAAGTTTGTCTTTTTTACTCTGGAGGATGGCGAAAGCAAAAAAAGGTGCTTTTGAGGATAGAGTCCGCAGGAAAGCAGAGAGGGCCAAATTGTCTGTGGCATTTGAAAGGGTTCCAGGAGGCAGTGAGGACCAGCATTACTTTTCCCCGCTGTCACATTTGCTGTGGCAGCAAAAGCTGGACGTTTGTCTTTTTTGCTCCTGAGAATGCCGAAAGCGAAAACAGGTGCTTTTGAGGATGGAGTCCGCAGGAAAGCAGAGAGGGCCAAATTGTCTGGGGCATTTGAAAGGGTTCCAGGAAGCAATGAGGACCAGCATTACTTTTCCCCGCTGGCACCTTTGCTGTGGCAGGAAAACCTGGACGTTTGTCTTTTTTGCTCCGGAGGCTGCCGATAGCGAAAACAGGTGCTTTTGAGGATGGAGTCCGCAGGAAAGCAGAGAGGGCCAAATTGTCTGTGGCATTTGAAAGGGTTCCAGGAGGCAATGAGGACCAGCATTACTTTTCCCCGCTGGCACCTTTGCTGTGGCAGGAAAACCTGGACGTTTGTCTTTTTTGCTCCTGAGAATGCCGAAAGCGAAAAAAGGTGCTATTGAGGATGGAGTCCGCAGGAAAGCAGAGAGGGCCAAATTGTCTGGGGCATTTGAAAGGGTTCCAGGAGGCAGTGAGAACCAGCATTACTTTTCCCCGCTGGCACCTTTGCTGTGGCAGCAAAACCTGGACGTTTGTCTTTTTCGCTCCGGAGGCTGGCGAAAGCGAAAAAAGGTGCTTTTGAGGATGGAGTCCGCAGGAAAGCAGAGAGGGCCAAATTGTCTGTGGCATTTGAAAGGGTTCCAGGAGGCAGTGAGAACCAGCATTACTTTTCCCCGCTGGCACCTTTGCTGTGGCAGCAAAAGCTGGACGTTTGTCTTTTTTGCTCCTGAGAATGCCGAAAGCGAAAACAGGTGCTTTTGAGGATGGAGTCCGCAGGAAAGCAGAGAGGGCCAAATTGTCTGGGGCATTAGAAGGGGTTCCAGGAGGCAGTGAGGACCAGCATTACTTTTCCCCGCTGGCACCTTTGCTGTGGCAGTAAAAGCTGGACGTTTGTCTTTTTTGTTCTGGAGGCTGCCGAAAGCGAAAACAGGTGCTTTTGAGGATTGAGTCCGCAGAAAAGCAGAGAGGGCCAAATTGTCTGGGGCATTTGAAAGGGTTCCAGGAGGCAGTGAGGACCAGCATTACTTTTCCCCGCTGGCACCTTTGCTGTGGCAGGAAAACCTGGACGTTTGTCTTTTTTGCTCCGGAGGCTGCCGATACCGAAAACAGGTGCTTTTGAGGATGGAGTCCGCAGGAAAGCAGAGAGGGCCAAATTGTCTGGGGCATTTGAAAGAGTTCCAGGAGGCAGTAAGAACCAGCATTACTTTTCCCCGCCGGCTCCTTTGCTGTGGCAGCAAAAGCTGGACGTTTGTCTTTTTTGCTCCGGAGGTTGCCGAAAGCGAAAACAGGTGCTTTTGAGGATGGAGTCCGCAGGAAAGCAGAGAGGGCCAAATTGTCTGGGGCATTTGAAAGGGTTCCAGGAGGCAGTGAGAACCATCATTACTTTTCCCCGCTGGCACCTTTGCTGTGGCAGCAAAAGCTGGACGTTTGTCTTTTTTGCACCTGAGGATGCCGAAAGCGAAAACAGGTGCTTTTGAGGATGGAGTCCGCAGGAAAGCAGAGAGGGCCAAATTGTCTGTGGCATTTGAAAGGGTTCCAGGAGGCAGTGAGAACCAGCATTACTTTTCCCCGCTGGCACCTTTGCTGTGGCAGCAAAAGCTGGACGTTTGTCTTTTTTGCTCCTGAGAATGCCGAAAGCGAAAACAGGTGCTTTTGAGGATGGAGTCCGCAGGAAAGCAGAGAGGGCCAAATTGTCTTTGGCATTTGAAAGAGTTCCAGGAGGCAGTGAGAACCAGCATTACTTTTCCCCGCTGGCACCTTTGCTGTGGCAGCAAAAGCTGGACGTTTGTCTTTTTTGCTCCTGAGAATGCCGAAAGCGAAAACAGGTGCTTTTGAGGATGGAGTCCGCAGGAAAGCAGAGAGGGCCAAATTGTCTGGGGCATTTGAAGAGGTTCCAGGAGGCAGTGAGAACCAGCATTACTTTTCGCCGCTGGCACCTTTGCTGTGGCAGCAAAAGCTGGAAGTTTGTCTTTTTTACTCTGGAGGATGGCGAAAGCAAAAAAAGGTGCTTTTGAGGATGGAGTCCGCAGGAAAGCAGAGAGGGCCAAATTGTCTGTGGCATTTGAAAGGGTTCCAGGAGGCAGTGAGGACCAGCATTACTTTTCCCCGCTGGCACCTTTGCTGTGGCAGCAAAAGCTGGACGTTTGTCTTTTTTGCTCCTGAGAATGCCGAAAGCGAAAACAGGTGCTTTTGAGGATGGAGTCCGCAGGAAAGCAGAGAGGGCCAAATTGTCTGTGGCATTTGAAAGGGTTCCAGGAAGCAATGAGGACCAGCATTACTTTTCCCCGCTGGCACCTTTGCTGTGGCAGGAAAACCTGGACGTTTGTCTTTTTTGCTCCTGAGAATGCCGAAAGCGAAAAAAGGTGCTATTGAGGATGGAGTCCGCAGGAAAGCAGAGAGGGCCAAATTGTCTGGGGCATTTGAAAGGGTTCCAGGAGGCAGTGAGAACCAGCATTACTTTTCCCCGCTGGCACCTTTGCTGTGGCAGCAAAACCTGGACGTTTGTCTTTTTCGCTCCGGAGGCTGGCGAAAGCGAAAAAAGGTGCTTTTGAGGATGGAGTCCGCAGGAAAGCAGAGAGGGCCAAATTGTCTGTGGCATTTGAAAGGGTTCCAGGAGGCAGTGAGAACCAGCATTACTTTTCCCCGCTGGCACCTTTGCTGTGGCAGCAAAAGCTGGACGTTTGTCTTTTTTGCTCCTGAGAATGCCGAAAGCGAAAACAGGTGCTTTTGAGGATGGAGTCCGCAGGAAAGCAGAGAGGGCCAAATTGTCTGGGGCATTAGAAGGGGTTCCAGGAGGCAGTGAGGACCAGCATTACTTTTCCCCGCTGGCACCTTTGCTGTGGCAGTAAAAGCTGGACGTTTGTCTTTTTTGTTCTGGAGGCTGCCGAAAGCGAAAACAGGTGCTTTTGAGGATTGAGTCCGCAGAAAAGCAGAGAGGGCCAAATTGTCTGGGGCATTTGAAAGGGTTCCAGGAGGCAGTGAGGACCAGCATTACTTTTCCCCGCTGGCACCTTTGCTGTGGCAGGAAAACCTGGACGTTTGTCTTTTTTGCTCCGGAGGCTGCCGATACCGAAAACAGGTGCTTTTGAGGATGGAGTCCGCAGGAAAGCAGAGAGGGCCAAATTGTCTGGGGCATTTGAAAGAGTTCCAGGAGGCAGTAAGAACCAGCATTACTTTTCCCCGCCGGCTCCTTTGCTGTGGCAGCAAAAGCTGGACGTTTGTCTTTTTTGCTCCGGAGGTTGCCGAAAGCGAAAACAGGTGCTTTTGAGGATGGAGTCCGCAGGAAAGCAGAGAGGGCCAAATTGTCTGGGGCATTTGAAAGGGTTCCAGGAGGCAGTGAGAACCATCATTACTTTTCCCCGCTGGCACCTTTGCTGTGGCAGCAAAAGCTGGACGTTTGTCTTTTTTGCACCTGAGGATGCCGAAAGCGAAAACAGGTGCTTTTGAGGATGGAGTCCGCAGGAAAGCAGAGAGGGCCAAATTGTCTGTGGCATTTGAAAGGGTTCCAGGAGGCAGTGAGAACCAGCATTACTTTTCCCCGCTGGCACCTTTGCTGTGGCAGCAAAAGCTGGACGTTTGTCTTTTTTGCTCCTGAGAATGCCGAAAGCGAAAACAGGTGCTTTTGAGGATGGAGTCCGCAGGAAAGCAGAGAGGGCCAAATTGTCTTTGGCATTTGAAAGAGTTCCAGGAGGCAGTGAGAACCAGCATTACTTTTCCCCGCTGGCACCTTTGCTGTGGCAGCAAAAGCTGGACGTTTGTCTTTTTTGCTCCTGAGAATGCCGAAAGCGAAAACAGGTGCTTTTGAGGATGGAGTCCGCAGGAAAGCAGAGAGGGCCAAATTGTCTGGGGCATTTGAAGAGGTTCCAGGAGGCAGTGAGAACCAGCATTACTTTTCGCCGCTGGCACCTTTGCTGTGGCAGCAAAAGCTGGAAGTTTGTCTTTTTTACTCTGGAGGATGGCGAAAGCAAAAAAAGGTGCTTTTGAGGATGGAGTCCGCAGGAAAGCAGAGAGGGCCAAATTGTCTGTGGCATTTGAAAGGGTTCCAGGAGGCAGTGAGGACCAGCATTACTTTTCCCCGCTGGCACCTTTGCTGTGGCAGCAAAAGCTGGACGTTTGTCTTTTTTGCTCCTGAGAATGCCGAAAGCGAAAACAGGTGCTTTTGAGGATGGAGTCCGCAGGAAAGCAGAGAGGGCCAAATTGTCTGTGGCATTTGAAAGGGTTCCAGGAAGCAATGAGGACCAGCATTACTTTTCCCCGCTGGCACCTTTGCTGTGGCAGGAAAACCTGGACGTTTGTCTTTTTTGCTCCGGAGGCTGCCGATAGCGAAAACAGGTGCTTTTGAGGATGGAGTCCGCAGGAAAGCAGAGAGGGCCAAATTGTCTGGGGCATTTGAAAGGGTTCCAGGAGGCAATGAGGACCAGCATTACTTTTCCCCGCTGGCACCTTTGCTGTGGCAGGAAAACCTGGACGTTTGTCTTTTTTGCTCCGGAGGCTGCCGATAGCGAAAAAAGGTGCTTTTGAGGATGGAGTCCGCAGGAAAGCAGAGAGGGCCAAATTGTCTGTGGCATTTGAAAGAGTTCCAGGAGGCAGTTAGAACCAGCATCACTTTTCCCCGCTGGCACCTTTGCTGTGGCAGGAAAACCTGGACGTTTGTCTTTTTTGCTCCGGAGGCTGCCGATAGCGAAAACAGGTGCTTTTGAGGATGTAGTCCGCAGGAAAGCAGAGAGTGCCAAATTGTCTGTGGCATTTGAAGAGGTTCCAGGACGCAGTGAGAACCAGCATTACTTTTCTCTGCTGGCACCTTTGCTGTGGCAGGAAAACCTGTACGTTTGTCTTTTTTGTTCCGGAGGCTGCCGAAAGCGAAAACAGGTGCTTTTGAGGATGGAGTCCGCAGGAAAGCAGAGAGGGCCAAATTGTCTGTGGCATTTGAAAGAGTTCCAGGAGGCAGTGAGAACCAGCATTACTTTTCCCCGCTGGCACCTTTGCTGTGGCAGCAAAAGCTGGACGTTTGTCTTTTTTGCTCCGGAGGCTGGCGAAAGCGAAAAAAGGTGCTTTTGAGGATGGAGTCCGCAGGAAAGCAGAGAGGGCCAAATTGTGTGGGGCATTTGAAAGGGTTCCAGGAGGCAGTGAGAACCAGCATTACTTTTCCCCGCTGGCACCTTTGCTGTGGCAGCAAAAGCTGGACGTTTGTCTTTTTTGCTCCTGAGAATGCCGAAAGCGACAAAAGGTGCTATTGAGGATGGAGTCCGCAGGAAAGCAGAGAGGGCCAAATTGTCTGGGGCATTTGAAAGGGTTCCAGGAGGCAGTGAGAACCAGCATTACTTTTCCCCGCTGGCACCTTTGCTGTGGCAGTAAAAGCTGGACGTTTGTCTTTTTTGCTCTGGAGGCTGTCGAAAGCGAAAACAGGTGCTTTTGAGGATTGAGTCCGCAGAAAAGCAGAGAGGGCCAAATTGTCTGGGGCATTTGAAAGGGTTCCAGGAGGCAGTGAGGACCAGCATTACTTTTCCCCGCTGTCACTTTTGCTGTGGCAGCAAAAGCTGGACGTTTGTCTTTTTACCAACGGAGGGCGCCGAAAGTGAAAAAAGGCGCTTTTGAGGATAGAGTCCGCAGGAAAGCAGAGAGGGCCAAATGGTCTGGGGCATTTGAAGGGGTTCCAGGAGGCAGTGAGGACCAGCATTACTTTTCCCCACTGGCACCTTTGCTGTGGCAGCAAAAGCTGGACGTTTGTCTTTTTTGCTCCGGAGGCTGCCGAAAGCGAAAATAGGTGCTTTTGAGGATGGAGTCCGCAGGAAAGTAGAGAGGGCCAAATTGTCTGTGGCATTTGAAGAGGTTCCAGGAGGCAGTGAGAACCAGCATTACTTTTCGCCGCTGGCACCTTTGCTGTGGCAGCAAAAGCTGGAAGTTTGTCTTTTTTACTCTGGAGGATGGCGAAAGCAAAAAAAGGTGCTTTTGAGGATGGAGTCCGCAGGAAAGCAGAGAGGGCCAAATTGTCTGTGGCATTTGAAAGGGTTCCAGGAGGCAGTGAGGACCAGCATTACTTTTCCCCGCTGTCACATTTGCTGTGGCAGCAAAAGCTGGACGTTTGTCTTTTTTGCTCCTGAGAATGCCGAAAGCGAAAACAGGTGCTTTTGAGGATGGAGTCCGCAGGAAAGCAGAGAGGGCCAAATTGTCTGTGGCATTTGAAAGGGTTCCAGGAAGCAATGAGGACCAGCATTACTTTTCCCCGCTGGCACCTTTGCTGTGGCAGGAAAACCTGGACGTTTGTCTTTTTTGCTCCGGAGGCTGGCGAAAGCGAAAACAGGTGCTTTTGAGGATGGAGTCCGCAGGAAAGCAGAGAGGGCCAAATTGTCTGTGGCATTTGAAAGGGTTCCAGGAGGCAATGAGGACCAGCATTACTTTTCCCCGCTGGCACCTTTGCTGTGGCAGGAAAACCTGGACGTTTGTCTTTTTTGCTCCGGAGGCTGCCGATAGCGAAAACAGGTGCTTTTGAGGATGGAGTCCGCAGGAAAGCAGAGAGGGCCAAATTGTCTGTGGCATTTGAAGAGGTTCCAGGACGCAGTGAGAACCAGCATTACTTTTCCCTGCTGGCACCTTTGCTGTGGCAGGAAAACCTGTACGTTTGTCTTTTTTGCTCCGGAGGCTGCCGAAAGCGAAAACAGGTGCTTTTGAGGATGGAGTCCGCAGGAAAGCAGAGAGGGCCAAATTGTCTGTGGCATTTGAAAGAGTTCCAGGAGGCAGTGAGAACCAGCATTACTTTTCCCCGCTGGCACCTTTGCTGTGGCAGCAAAAGCTGGACGTTTGTCTTTTTTGCTCCTGAGAATGCCGAAAGCGAAAAAAGGTGCTATTGAGGATGGAGTCCGCAGGAAAGCAGAGAGGGCCAAATGGTATGGGGCATTTGAAGGGGTTCCAGGAGGCAGTGAGAACCAGCATTACTTTTCCCCGCTGGCACCTTTGCTGTGGCAGCAAAAGCTGGACGTTTGTCTTTTTTGCTCCGGAGGCTGCCGAAAGCGAAAACAGGTGCTTTTGAGGATGGAGTCCGCAGGAAAGCAGAGAGGGCCAAATTGTCTTTGGCATTTGAAAGAGTTCCAGGAGGCAGTGAGAACCAGCATTACTTTTCCCCGGTGGCACCTTTGCTGTGGCAGCAAAACCTGGACGTTTGTCTTTTTTGCTCCGGAGGCTGCCGAAAGCGAAAACAGGTGCTTTTGAGGATGGAGTCCGCAGGAAAGCAGAGAGGGCCAAATTGTCTGTGGCATTTGAAAGGGTTCCAGGAGGCAGTAAGAACCAGCATTACTTTTCCCGGCTGGCACCTTTGCTGTGGCAGCAAAAGCTGGACGTTTGTCTTTTTTGCTCTGGAGGCTGCAGAAAGCGAAAACAGGTGCTTTTGAGGATGGAGTCCGGAGGAAAGCAGAGAGGGCCAAATTGTCTGTGGCATTTGAAGAGGTTCCAGGAGGCAATGAGGACGAGCATCACTTTTCCCCGCTGGCACCTTTGCTGTGGCAGCAAAAGCTGGACGTTTGTCTTTTTTGCTCCGGAGGTTGCCGAAAGTGAAAAAAGGCGCTTTTGACGATAGAGTCCGCAGGAAAGCAGAGAGGGCCAAATGGTATGGGGCATTTGAAGGGGTTCCAGGAGGCAGTGAGAACCAGCATCACTTTTCGCCGCTGGCTCCTTTGCTGTGGCAGCAAAAGCTGTACGTTTGTCTTTTTTTGCTCCGGAGGCTGCCGAAAGCGAAAACAGGTGCTTTTGAGGATGGAGTCCGCAGGAAAGCAGAGAGGGCCAAATTGTCTGTGGCATTTGAAAGGGTTCCAGGAGGCAATGAGGACCAGCATTACTTTTCCCCGCTGGCACCTTTGCTGTGGCAGCAAAAGCTGGACGTTTGTCTTTTTACCACCGGAGGGCGCCGAAAGTGAAAAAAGGCGCTTTTGAGGATAGTGTCCGCAGGAAAGCAGAGAGGGCCAAATGGTCTGGGGCATTTGAAGGGGTTCCAGGAGGCAGTGAGGACCAGCATTACTTTTCCCCGCTGGCACCTTTGCTGTGGCAGCAAAAGCTGGACGTTTGTCTTTTTTGCTCCGGAGGCTGCCGAAAGCGAAAATAGGTGCTTTTGAGGATGGAGTCCGCAGGAAAGCAGAGAGGGCCAAATTGTCTGTGACATTTGAAAGGCTTCCAGGAGGCAGTGAGGACCAGCATTACTTTTCCCCGCTGGCACCTTTGCTGTGGCAGCAAAAGCTGGAAGTTTGTCTTTTTTGCTCCTGAGAATGCCGAAAGCGAAAACAGGTGCTTTTGAGGATGGAGTCCGCAGGAAAGCAGAGAGGGCCAAATTGTCTGTGGCATTTGAAAGAGTTCCAGGAGGCAGTGAGAACCAGCATTACTTTTCCCCGCTGGCACCTTTGCTGTGGCAGCAAAAGCTGGACGTTTGTCTTTTTTGCTCCGGAGGCTGGCGAAAGCGAAAAAAGGTGCTTTTGAGGATGGAGTCCGCAGGAAAGCAGAGAGGGCCAAATTGTCTGTGGCATTTGAAAGGGTTCCAGGAGGCAGTGAGAACCAGCATTACTTTTCCCCGCTGGCACCTTTGCTGTGGCAGCAAAAGCTGGACGTTTGTCTTTTTTGCTCCTGAGAATGCCGAAAGCGAAAACAGGTGCTTTTGAGGATGGAGTCCGCAGGAAAGCAGAGAGGGCCAAATTGTCTGGGGCATTAGAAGGGGTTCCAGGAGGCAGTGAGGACCAGCATTACTTTTCCCCGCTGGCACCTTTGCTGTGGCAGTAAAAGCTGGACGTTTGTCTTTTTTGTTCTGGAGGCTGCCGAAAGCGAAAACAGGTGCTTTTGAGGATTGAGTCCGCAGAAAAGCAGAGAGGGCCAAATTGTCTGGGGCATTTGAAAGGGTTCCATGAGGCAGTGAGGACCAGCATTACTTTTCCCCGCTGTCACATTTGCTGTGGCAGCAAAAGCTGGACATTTGTCTTTTTACCACCGGAGGGCGCCGAAAGTGAAAAAAGGCGCTTTTGAGGATAGAGTCCGCAGGAAAGCAGAGAGGGCCAAATGGTCTGGGGCATTTGAAGGGGTTCCAGGAGGCAGTGAGGACCAGCATTACTTTTCCCCGCTGGCACCTTTGCTGTGGCAGCAAAAGCTGGACGTTTGTCTTTTTTGCTCCGGAGGCTGCCGAAAGCGAAAATAGGTGCTTTTGAGGATGGAGTCCGCAGGAAAGTAGAGAGGGCCAAATTGTCTGTGGCATTTGAAGAGGTTCCAGGAGGCAGTGAGAACCAGCATTACTTTTCGCCGCTGGCACCTTTGCTGTGGCAGCAAAAGCTGGAAGTTTGTCTTTTTTACTCTGGAGGATGGCGAAAGCAAAAAAAGGTGCTTTTGAGGATGGAGTCCGCAGGAAAGCAGAGAGGGCCAAATTGTCTGTGGCATTTGAAAGGGTTCCAGGAGGCAGTGAGGACCAGCATTACTTTTCCCCGCTGGCACCTTTGCTGTGGCAGCAAAAGCTGGACGTTTGTCTTTTTTGCTCCTGAGAATGCCGAAAGCGAAAACAGGTGCTTTTGAGGATGGAGTCCGCAGGAAAGCAGAGAGGGCCAAATTGTCTGTGGCATTTGAAAGGGTTCCAGGAAGCAATGAGGACCAGCATTACTTTTCCCCGCTGGCACCTTTGCTGTGGCAGGAAAACCTGGACGTTTGTCTTTTTTGCTCCGGAGGCTGCCGATAGCGAAAACAGGTGCTTTTGAGGATGGAGTCCGCAGGAAAGCAGAGAGGGCCAAATTGTCTGTGGCATTTGAAAGGGTTCCAGGAGGCAATGAGGACCAGCATTACTTTTCCCCGCTGGCACCTTTGCTGTGGCAGGAAAACCTGGACGTTTGTCTTTTTTGCTCCGGAGGCTGCCGATAGCGAAAACAGGTGCTTTTGAGGATGGAGTCCGCAGGAAAGCAGAGAGGGCCAAATTGTCTGTGGCATTTGAAAGAGTTCCAGGAGGCAGTTAGAACCAGCATCACTTTTCCCCGCTGGCACCTTTGCTGTGGCAGGAAAACCTGGACGTTTGTCTTTTTTGCTCCGGAGGCTGCCGATAGCGAAAACAGGTGCTTTTGAGGATGTAGTCCGCAGGAAAGCAGAGAGTGCCAAATTGTCTGTGGCATTTGAAGAGGTTCCAGGACGCAGTGAGAACCAGCATTACTTTTCCCTGCTGGCACCTTTGCTGTGGCAGGAAAACCTGTACGTTTGTCTTTTTTGTTCCGGAGGCTGCCGAAAGCGAAAACAGGTGCTTTTGAGGATGGAGTCCGCAGGAAAGCAGAGAGGGCCAAATTGTCTGTGGCATTTGAAAGAGTTCCAGGAGGCAGTGAGAACCAGCATTACTTTTCCCCGCTGGCACCTTTGCTGTGGCAGCAAAAGCTGGACGTTTGTCTTTTTTGCTCCGGAGGCTGGCGAAAGCGAAAAAAGGTGCTTTTGAGGATGGAGTCCGCAGGAAAGCAGAGAGGGCCAAATTGTCTGGGGCATTTGAAAGGGTTCCAGGAGGCAGTGAGAACCAGCATTACTTTTCCCCGCTGGCACCTTTGCTGTGGCAGCAAAAGCTGGACGTTTGTCTTTTTTGCTCCGGAGAATGCCGAAAGCGACAAAAGGTGCTATTGAGGATGGAGTCCGCAGGAAAGCAGAGAGGGCCAAATTGTCTGGGGCATTTGAAAGGGTTCCAGGAGGCAGTGAGAACCAGCATTACTTTTCCCCGCTGGCACCTTTGCTGTGGCAGTAAAAGCTGGACGTTTGTCTTTTTTGCTCTGGAGGCTGCCGAAAGCGAAAACAGGTTCTTTTGAGGATTGAGTCCGCAGAAAAGCAGAGAGGGCCAAATTGTCTGGGGCATTTGAAAGGGTTCCAGGAGGCAGTGAGGACCAGCATTACTTTTCCCCGCTGTCACTTTTGCTATGGCAGCAAAAGCTGGACGTTTGTCTTTTTACCACCGGAGGGCGCCGAAAGTGAAAAAAGGCGCTTTTGAGGATAGAGTCCGCAGGAAAGCAGAGAGGGCCAAATGGTCTGGGGCATTTGAAGGGGTTCCAGGAGGCAGTGAGGACTAGCATTACTTTTCCCCGCTGGCACCTTTGCTGTGGCAGCAAAAGCTGGACGTTTGTCTTTTTTGCTCCGGAGGCTGCCGAAAGCGAAAATAGGTGCTTTTGAGGATGGAGTCCGCAGGAAAGTAGAGAGGGCCAAATTGTCTGTGGCATTTGAAGAGGTTCCAGGAGGCAGTGAGAACCAGCATTACTTTTCGCCGCTGGCACCTTTGCTGTGGCAGCAAAAGCTGGAAGTTTGTCTTTTTTACTCTGGAGGATGGCGAAAGCAAAAAAAGGTGCTTTTGAGGATGGAGTCCGCAGGAAAGCAGAGAGGGCCAAATTGTCTGTGGCATTTGAAAGGGTTCCAGGAGGCAGTAAGAACCAGCATTACTTTTCCCGGCTGGCACCTTTGCTGTGGCAGCAAAAGCTGGACGTTTGTCTTTTTTGCTCTGGAGGCTGCAGAAAGCGAAAACAGGTGCTTTTGAGGATGGAGTCCGGAGGAAAGCAGAGAGGGCCAAATTGTCTGTGGCATTTGAAGAGGTTCCAGGAGGCAATGAGGACGAGCATCACTTTTCCCCGCTGGCACCTTTGCTGTGGCAGCAAAAGCTGGACGTTTGTCTTTTTTGCTCCGGAGGTTGCCGAAAGTGAAAAAAGGCGCTTTTGACGATAGAGTCCGCAGGAAAGCAGAGAGGGCCAAATGGTATGGGGCATTTGAAGGGGTTCCAGGAGGCAGTGAGAACCAGCATCACTTTTCGCCGCTGGCTCCTTTGCTGTGGCAGCAAAAGCTGGACGTTTGTCTTTTTTGCTCCGGAGGCTGCCGAAAGCGAAAACAGGTGCTTTTGAGGATGGAGTCCGCAGGAAAGCAGAGAGGGCCAAATTGTCTGTGGCATTTGAAAGGGTTCCAGGAGGCAATGAGGACCAGCATTACTTTTCCCCGCTGGCACCTTTGCTGTGGCAGCAAAAGCTGGACGTTTGTCTTTTTACCACCGGAGGGCGCCGAAAGTGAAAAAAGGCGCTTTTGAGGATAGTGTCCGCAGGAAAGCAGAGAGGGCCAAATGGTCTGGGGCATTTGAAGGGGTTCCAGGAGGCAGTGAGGACCAGCATTACTTTTCCCCGCTGGCACCTTTGCTGTGGCAGCAAAAGCTGGACGTTTGTCTTTTTTGCTCCTGAGAATGCCGAAAGCGAAAATAGGTGCTTTTGAGGATGGAGTCCGCAGGAAAGCAGAGAGGGCCAAATTGTCTGTGGCATTTGAAAGGGTTCCAGGAGGCAGTGAGGACCAGCATTACTTTTCCCCGCTGGCACCTTTGCTGTGGCAGCAAAAGCTGGACGTTTGTCTTTTTTGCTCCTGAGAATGCCGAAAGCGAAAACAGGTGCTTTTGAGGATGGAGTCCGCAGGAAAGCAGAGAGGGCCAAATTGTCTGTGGCATTTGAAAGGGTTCCAGGAGGCAATGAGGACCAGCATTACTTTTCCCCGCTGGCACCTTTGCTGTGGCAGCAAAAGCTGGACATTTGTCTTTTTTGCTCCGGAGGCTGCCGATAGCGAAAACAGGTGCTTTTAAGGATGGAGTCCGCAGGAAAGCAGAGAGGGCCAAATTGTCTGTGGCATTTGAAAGAGTTCCAGGAGGCAGTTAGAACCAGCATCACTTTTCCCCGCTGGCACCTTTGCTGTGGCAGGAAAACCTGGACGTTTGTCTTTTTTGCTCCGGAGGCTGCCGATAGCGAAAACAGGTGCTTTTGAGGATGGAGTCCGCAGGAAAGCAGAGAGGGCCAAATTGTCTGGGGCATTTGAAAGGGTTCCAGGAGGCAGTGAGAACCAGCATTACTTTTCCCCGCTGGCACCTTTGCTGTGGCAGCAAAAGCTGGACGTTTGTCTTTTTTGCACCTGAGGATGCCGAAAGCGAAAACAGGTGCTTTTGAGGATGGAGTCCGCAGGAAAGCAGAGAGGGCCAAATTGTCTGTGGCATTTGAAAGGGTTCCAGGAGGCAGTGAGAACCATCATTACTTTTCCCCGCTGGCACCTTTGCTGTGGCAGCAAAAGCTGGAAGTTTGTCTTTTTTGCTCCTGAGAATGCCGAAAGCGAAAACAGGTGTTTTTGAGGATGGAGTCCGCAGGAAAGCAGAGAGGGCCAAATTGTCTGTGGCATTTGAAAGGGTTCCAGGAGGCAGTGAGAACCAGCATTACTTTTCCCCGCTGGCACCTTTGCTGTGGCAGCAAAAGCTGGACGTTTGTCTTTTTTGCTCCGGAGGCTGGCGAAAGCGAAAAAAGGTGCTTTTGAGGATGGAGTCCGCAGGAAAGCAGAGAGGGCCAAATTGTCTGTGGCATTTGAAGAGGTTCCAGGAGGCAGTGAGAACCAGCATTACTTTTCCCCGCTGGCACCTTTGCTGTGGCAGCAAAAGCTGGACGTTTGTCTTTTTTGCTCCGGAGGCTGCCGAAAGCGAAAACAGGTGCTTTTGAGGATGGAGTCCGCAGGAAAGCAGAGAGTGCCAAATTGTCTGTGGCATTTGAAGAGGTTCCAGGACGCAGTGAGAACCAGCATTACTTTTCCCTGCTGGCACCTTTGCTGTGGCAGGAAAACCTGTACGTTTGTCTTTTTTGCCCGGAGGCTGCCGAAAGCGAAAACAGGTGCTTTTGAGGATGGAGTCCGCAGGAAAGCAGAGAGGGCCAAATTGTCTGTGGCATTTGAAAGAGTTCCAGGAGGCAGTGAGAACCAGCATTACTTTTCCCCGCTGGCACCTTTGCTGTGGCAGCAAAAGCTGGACGTTTGTCTTTTTTGCTCCTGAGGTTGCCGAAAGCGAAAAAAGGTGCTTTTGAGGATGGAGTCCGCAGGAAAGCAGAGAGGGCCAAATTGTCTGGGGCATTTGAAAGGGTTCCAGGAGGCAGTGAGAACCAGCATTACTTTTCCCCGCTGGCACCTTTGCTGTGGCAGCAAAAGCTGGACGTTTGTCTTTTTTGCTCCGGAGGCTGCCGAAAGCGAAAACAGGTGCTTTTGAGGATGGAGTCCGCAGGAAAGCAGAGAGGGCCAAATTGTCTGTGGCATTTGAAGAGGTTCCAGGAGGCAGTGAGAACCAGCATTACTTTTCGCCGCTGGCACCTTTGCTGTGGCAGCAAAAGCTGGACGTTTGTCTTTTTTGCTCTGGAGGCTGCCGAAAGCGAAAAAAGGCGCTTTTGAGGATGGAGTCCGCAGGAAAGCAGAGAGGGCCAAATTGTCTGTGGCATTTGAAAGGGTTCCAGGAGGCAGTGAGGACCAGCATTACTTTTCCCCGCTGGCACCTTTGCTGTGGCAGCAAAAGCTGGACGTTTGTCTTTTTTGCTCCTGAGAATGCCGAAAGCGAAAACAGGTGCTTTTGAGGATGGAGTCCGCAGGAAAGCAGAGAGGGCCAAATTGTCTGTGGCATTTGAAAGGGTTCCAGGAAGCAATGAGGACCAGCATTACTTTTCCCCGCTGGCACCTTTGCTGTGGCAGGAAAACCTGGACGTTTGTCTTTTTTGCTCCGGAGGCTGCCGATAGCGAAAACAGGTGCTTTTGAGGATGGAGTCCGCAGGAAAGCAGAGAGGGCCAAATTGTCTGTGGCATTTGAAAGGGTTCCAGGAGGCAATGAGGACCAGCATTACTTTTCCCCGCTGGCACCTTTGCTGTGGCAGGAAAACCTGGACGTTTGTCTTTTTTGCTCCGGAGGCTGCCGATAGCGAAAACAGGTGCTTTTGAGGATGGAGTCCGCAGGAAAGCAGAGAGGGCCAAATTGTCTGGGGCATTTGAAAGAGTTCCAGGAGGCAGTTAGAAGCAGCATCACTTTTCCCCGCTGGCACCTTTGCTGTGGCAGGAAAACCTGGACGTTTGTCTTTTCTGCTCCGGAGGCTGCCGAAAGCGAAAACAGGTGCTTTTGAGGATGGAGTCCGCAGGAAAGCAGAGAGGGCCAAATTGTCTGGGGCATTTGAAAGGGTTCCAGGAGGCAGTGAGAACCATCATTACTTTTCCCCGCTGGCACCTTTGCTGTGGCAGCAAAAGCTGGACGTTTGTCTTTTTTGCACCTGAGGATGCCGAAAGCGAAAACAGGTGCTTTTGAGGATGGAGTCCGCAGGAAAGCAGAGAGGGCCAAATTGTCTGTGGCATTTGAAAGGGTTCCAGGAGGCAGTGAGAACCAGCATTACTTTTCCCCGCTGGCACCTTTGCTGTGGCAGCAAAAGCTGGAAGTTTGTCTTTTTTGCTCCTGAGAATGCCGAAAGCGAAAACAGGTGCTTTTGAGGATGGAGTCCGCAGGAAAGCAGAGAGGGCCAAATTGTCTGTGGCATTTGAAAGGGTTCCAGGAGGCAGTGAGAACCAGCATTACTTTTCCCCGCTGGCACCTTTGCTGTGGCAGCAAAAGCTGGACGTTTGTCTTTTTTGCTCCTGAGAATGCCGAAAGCGAAAACAGGTGCTTTTGAGGATGGAGTCCGCAGGAAAGCAGAGAGGGCCAAATTGTCTGTGGCATTTGAAGAGGTTCCAGGAGGCAGTGAGAACCAGCATTACTTTTCGCCGCTGGCACCTTTGCTGTGGCAGCAAAAGCTGGACGTTTGTCTTTTTTGCTCTGGAGGATGCCGAAAGCGAAAAAAGGCGCTTTTGAGGATGGAGTCCGCAGGAAAGCAGAGAGGGCCAAATTGTCTGTGGCATTTGAAAGCGTTCCAGGAGGCAGTGAGAACCAGCATTACTTTTCCCCGCTGGCACCTTTGCTGTGGCAGCAAAAGCTGGACGTTTGTCTTTTTTGCTCCTGAGAATGCCGAAAGCGAAAACAGGTGCTTTTGAGGATGGAGTCCGCAGGAAAGCAGAGAGGGCCAAATTGTCTGTGGCATTTGAAAGGGTTCCAGGAAGCAATGAGGACCAGCATTACTTTTCCCCGCTGGCACCTTTGCTGTGGCAGGAAAACCTGGACGTTTGTCTTTTTTGCTCCGGAGGCTGCCGATAGCGAAAACAGGTGCTTTTGAGGATGGAGTCCGCAGGAAAGCAGAGAGGGCCAAATTGTCTGTGGCATTTGAAAGGGTTCCAGGAGGCAATGAGGACCAGCATTACTTTTCCCCGCTGGCACCTTTGCTGTGGCAGGAAAACCTGGACGTTTGTCTTTTTTGCTCCTGAGAATGCCGAAAGCGAAAACAGGTGCTTTTGAGGATGGAGTCCGCAGGAAAGCAGAGAGGGCCAAATTGTCTGTGGCATTTGAAAGGGTTCCAGGAGGCAGTGAGAACCAGCATTACTTTTCCCCGCTGGCACCTTTGCTGTGGCAGCAAAAGCTGGACGTTTGTCTTTTTTGCTCCGGAGGCTGGCGAAAGCGAAAACAGGTGCTTTTGAGGATGGAGTCTGCAGGAAAGCAGAGAGTGCCAAATTGTCTGGGGCATTTGAAAGGGTTCCAGGAGGCAGTGAGAACCAGCATTACTTTTCCCCGCTGGCACCTTTGCTGTGGCAGCAAAAGCTGGACGTTTGTCTTTTTTGCTCCTGAGGCTGCCGATAGCGAAAACAGGTGCTTTTGAGGATGGAGTCCGCAGGAAAGCAGAGAGTGCCAAATTGTCTGTGGCATTTGAAGAGGTTCCAGGACGCAGTGAGAACCAGCATTACTTTTCCCTGCTGGCACCTTTGCTGTGGCAGGAAAACCTGTACGTTTGTCTTTTTTGCTCCGGAGGCTGCCGAAAGCGAAAACAGGTGCTTTTGAGGATGGAGTCCGCAGGAAAGCAGAGAGGGCCAAATTGTCTGTGGCATTTGAAAGAGTTCCAGGAGGCAGTGAGAACCAGCATTACTTTTCCCCGCTGGCACCTTTGCTGTGGCAGCAAAAGCTGGACGTTTGTCTTTTTTGCTCCTGAGGTTGCCGAAAGCGAAAAAAGGTGCTATTGAGGATGGAGTCCGCAGGAAAGCAGAGAGGGCCAAATTGTCTGGGGCATTTGAAAGGGTTCCAGGAGGCAGTGAGAACCAGCATTACTTTTCCCCGCTGGCACCTTTGCTGTGGCAGCAAAAGCTGGACGTTTGTCTTTTTTGCTCCGGAGGCTGCCGAAAGCGAAAACAGGTGCTTTTGAGGATGGAGTCCGCAGGAAAGCAGAGAGGGCCAAATTGTCTGTGGCATTTGAAGAGGTTCCAGGAGGCAGTGAGAACCAGCATTACTTTTCGCCGCTGGCACCTTTCCTGTGGCAGCAAAAGCTGGACGTTTGTCTTTTTTGCTCCGGAGGCTGCCGATAGCGAAAACAGGTGCTTTTGAGGATGGAGTCCGCAGGAAAGCAGAGAGGGCCAAATTGTCTGTGGCATTTGAAAGGGTTCCAGGAGGCAATGACGACCAGCATTACTTTTCCCCGCTGGCACCTTTGCTGTGGCAGGAAAACCTGGACGTTTGTCTTTTTTGCTCCGGAGGCTGCCGATAGCGAAAACAGGTGCTTTTGAGGATGGAGTCCGCAGGAAAGCAGAGAGGGCCAAATTGTCTGTGGCATTTGAAAGAGTTCCAGGAGGCAGTTAGAACCATCATTACTTTTCCCCGCTGGCACCTTTGCTGTGGCAGGAAAACCTGGACGTTTGTCTTTTCTGCTCCGGAGGCTGCCGATAGCGAAAACAGGTGCTTTTGAGGATGGAGTCCGCAGGAAAGCAGAGAGGGCCAAATTGTCTGTGGCATTTGAAAGGGTTCCAGGAAGCAATGAGGACCAGCATTACTTTTCCCCGCTGGCACCTTTGCTGTGGCAGGAAAACCTGGACGTTTGTCTTTTTTGCTCCGGAGGCTGCCGATAGCGAAAACAGGTGCTTTTGAGGATGGAGTCCGCAGGAAAGCAGAGAGGGCCAAATTGTCTGTGGCATTTGAAAGGGTTCCAGGAGGCAATGAGGACCAGCATTACTTTTCCCCGCTGGCACCTTTGCTGTGGCAGGAAAACCTGGACGTTTGTCTTTTTTGCTCCGGAGGCTGCCGATAGCGAAAACAGGTGCTTTTGAGGATGGAGTCCGCAGGAAAGCAGAGAGGGCCAAATTGTCTGGGGCATTTGAAAGAGTTCCAGGAGGCAGTTAGAACCAGCATCACTTTTCCCCGCTGGCACCTTTGCTGTGGCAGGAAAACCTGGACGTTTGTCTTTTCTGCTCCGGAGGCTGCCGATAGCGAAAACAGGTGCTTTTGAGGATGGAGTCCGCAGGAAAGCAGAGAGGGCCAAATTCTCTGGGGCATTTGAAAGGGTTCCAGGAGGCAGTGAGAACCATCATTACTTTTCCCCGCTGGCACCTTTGCTGTGGCAGCAAAAGCTGGACGTTTGTCTTTTTTGCACCTGAGGATGCCGAAAGCGAAAACAGGTGCTTTTGAGGATGGAGTCCGCAGGAAAGCAGAGAGGGCCAAATTGTCTGTGGCATTTGAAAGGGTTCCAGGAGGCAGTGAGAACCAGCATTACTTTTCCCCGCTGGCACCTTTGCTGTGGCAGGAAAAGCTGGAAGTTTGTCTTTTTTGCTCCGGAGGCTGCCGATAGCGAAAACAGGTGCTTTTGAGGATGGAGTCCGCAGGAAAGCAGAGAGGGCCAAATTGTCTGTGGCATTTGAAAGAGTTCCAGGAGGCAGTGAGAACCAGCATTACTTTTCCCCGCTGGCACCTTTGCTGTGGCAGCAAAAGCTGGACGTTTGTCTTTTTTGCACCTGAGAATGCCGAAAGCGAAAACAGGTGCTTTTGAGGATGGAGTCCGCAGGAAAGCAGAGAGTGCCAAATTGTCTGGGGCATTTGAAAGGGTTCCAGGAGGCAGTGAGAACCAGCATTACTTTTCCCCGCTGGCACCTTTGCTGTGGCAGCAAAAGCTGGACGTTTGTCTTTTTTGCTCCTGAGGGTGCCGAAAGCGAAAACAGGTGCTTTTGAGGATGGAGTCCGCAGGAAAGCAGAGAGGGCCAAATTGTCTGTGGCATTTGAAGAGGTTCCAGGACGCAGTGAGAACCAGCATTACTTTTCCCTGCTGGCACCTTTGCTGTGGCAGGAAAACCTGTACGTTTGCTTTTTTGCTCCGGAGGCTGGCGAAAGCGAAAACAGGTGCTTTTGAGGATGGAGTCCGCAGGAAAGCAGAGAGGGCCAAATTGTGTGGGGCATTTGAAAGGGTTCCAGGAGGCAGTTAGAACCAGCATCACTTTTCCCCGCTGGCACCTTTGCTGTGGCAGGAAAACCTGGACGTTTGTCTTTTCTGCTCCGGAGGCTGCCGATAGCGAAAACAGGTGCTTTTGAGGATGGAGTCCGCAGGAAAGCAGAGAGGGCCAAATTGTCTGGGGCATTTGAAAGGGTTCCAGGAGGCAGTGAGAACCATCATTACTTTTCCCCGCTGGCACCTTTGCTGTGGCAGCAAAAGCTGGACGTTTGTCTTTTTTGCACCTGAGGATGCCGAAAGCGAAAACAGGTGCTTTTGAGGATGGAGTCCGCAGGAAAGCAGAGAGGGCCAAATTGTCTGTGGCATTTGAAAGGGTTCCAGGAGGCAGTGAGAACCAGCATTACTTTTCCCCGCTGGCACCTTTGCTGTGGCAGGAAAAGCTGGAAGTTTGTCTTTTTTGCTCCTGAGAATGCCGAAAGCGAAAACAGGTGCTTTTGAGGATGGAGTCCGCAGGAAAGCAGAGAGGGCCAAATTGTCTGTGGCATTTGAAAGAGTTCCAGGAGGCAGTGAGAACCAGCATTACTTTTCCCCGCTGGCACCTTTGCTGTGGCAGCAAAAGCTGGACGTTTGTCTTTTTTGCACCTGAGAATGCCGAAAGCGAAAACAGGTGCTTTTGAGGATGGAGTCCGCAGGAAAGCAGAGAGTGCCAAATTGTCTGGGGCATTTGAAAGGGTTCCAGGAGGCAGTGAGAACCAGCATTACTTTTCCCCGCTGGCACCTTTGCTGTGGCAGCAAAAGCTGGACGTTTGTCTTTTTTGCTCCTGAGGGTGCCGAAAGCGAAAACAGGTGCTTTTGAGGATGGAGTCCGCAGGAAAGCAGAGAGGGCCAAATTGTCTGGGGCATTTGAAGAGGTTCCAGGACGCAGTGAGAACCAGCATTACTTTTCCCTGCTGGCACCTTTGCTGTGGCAGGAAAACCTGTACGTTTGTCTTTTTTGCTCCGGAGGCTGGCGAAAGCGAAAACAGGTGCTTTTGAGGATGGAGTCCGCAGGAAAGCAGAGAGGGCCAAATTGTCTGTGGCATTTGAAGAGGTTCCAGGAGGCAGTGAGAACCAGCATTACTTTTCCCCGCTGGCACCTTTGCTGTGGCAGCAAAAGCTGGACGTTTGTCTTTTTTGCTCTGGAGGATGCCGAAAGCGAAAAAAGGCGCTTTTGAGGATGGAGTCCGCAGGAAAGCAGAGAGGGCCAAATTGTCTGTGGCATTTGAAAGGGTTCCAGGAGGCAGTGAGAACCAGCATTACTTTTCCCCGCTGGCACCTTTGCTGTGGCAGCAAAAGCTGGACGTTTGTCTTTTTTGCACCTGAGAATGCCGAAAGCGAAAACAGGTGCTTTTGAGGATGGAGTCCGCAGGAAAGCAGAGAGGGCCAAATTGTCTGGGGCATTTGAAAGGGTTCCAGGAGGCAGTGAGAACCAGCATTACTTTTCCCCGCTGGCACCTTTGCTGTGGCAGGAAAACCTGGAAGTTTGTCTTTTTTGCTCCTGAGAATGCCGAAAGCGAAAACAGGTGCTTTTGAGGATGGAGTCCGCAGGAAAGCAGAGAGGGCCAAATTGTCTGTGGCATTTGAAAGGGTTCCAGGAGGCAGTGAGAACCAGCATTACTTTTCCCCGCTGGCACCTTTGCTGTGGCAGCAAAAGCTGGACGTTTGTCTTTTTTGCTCCGGAGGCTGGCGAAAGCGAAAACAGGTGCTTTTGAGGATGGAGTCCGCAGGAAAGCAGAGAGTGCCAAATTGTCTGGGGCATTTGAAAGGGTTCCAGGAGGCAGTGAGAACCAGCATTACTTTTCCCCGCTGGCACCTTTGCTGTGGCAGCAAAAGCTGGACGTTTGTCTTTTTTGCTCCGGAGGCTGCCGAAAGCGAAAACAGGTGCTTTTGAGGATGGAGTCCGCAGGAAAGCAGAGAGTGCCAAATTGTCTGTGGCATTTGAAGAGGTTCCAGGACGCAGTGAGAACCAGCATTACTTTTCCCTGCTGGCACCTTTGCTGTGGCAGCAAAAGCTGGACGTTTGTCTTTTTTGCTCCGGAGGCTGCCGAAAGCGAAAACAGGTGCTTTTGAGGATGGAGTCCGCAGGAAAGCAGAGAGGGCCAAATTGTCTGTGGCATTTGAAAGAGCTCCAGGAGGCAGTGAGAACCAGCATTACTTTTCCCCGCTGGCACCTTTGCTGTGGCAGCAAAAGCTGGACGTTTGTCTTTTTTGCTCCTGAGGTTGCCGAAAGCGAAAAAAGGTGCTTTTGAGGATGGAGTCCGCAGGAAAGCAGAGAGGGCCAAATTGTCTGGGGCATTTGAAAGGGTTCCAGGAGGCAGTGAGAACCAGCATTACTTTTCCCCGCTGGCACCTTTGCTGTGGCAGCAAAAGCTGGACGTTTGTCTTTTTTGCTCCTGAGGTTGCCGAAAGCGAAAAAAGGTGCTATTGAGGATGGAGTCCGCAGGAAAGCAGAGAGGGCCAAATTGTCTGGGGCATTTGAAAGGGTTCCAGGAGGCAGTGAGAACCAGCATTACTTTTCCCCGCTGGCACCTTTGCTGTGGCAGCAAAAGCTGGACGTTTGTCTTTTTTGCTCCGGAGGCTGCCGAAAGCGAAAACAGGTGCTTTTGAGGATGGAGTCCGCAGGAAAGCAGAGAGGGCCAAATTGTCTGTGGCATTTGAAGAGGTTCCAGGAGGCAGTGAGAACCAGCATTACTTTTCGCCGCTGGCACCTTTCCTGTGGCAGCAAAAGCTGGACGTTTGTCTTTTTTGCTCCGGAGGCTGCCGAAAGCGAAAACAGGTGCTTTTGAGGATGGAGTCCGCAGGAAAGCAGAGAGGGCCAAATTGTCTGTGGCATTTGAAAGGGTTCCAGGAGGCAATGACGACCAGCATTACTTTTCCCCGCTGGCACCTTTGCTGTGGCAGGAAAACCTGGACGTTTGTCTTTTTTGCTCCGGAGGCTGCCGATAGCGAAAACAGGTGCTTTTGAGGATGGAGTCCGCAGGAAAGCAGAGAGGGCCAAATTGTCTGTGGCATTTCAAAGAGTTCCAGGAGGCAGTTAGAACCATCATTACTTTTCCCCGCTGGCACCTTTGCTGTGGCAGGAAAACCTGGACGTTTGTCTTTTCTGCTCCGGAGGCTGCCGATAGCGAAAACAGGTGCTTTTGAGGATGGAGTCCGCAGGAAAGCAGAGAGGGCCAAATTGTCTGGGGCATTTGAAAGGGTTCCAGGAGGCAGTGAGAACCATCATTACTTTTCCCCGCTGGCACCTTTGCTGTGGCAGCAAAAGCTGGACGTTTGTCTTTTTTGCACCTGAGGATGCCGAAAGCGAAAACAGGTGCTTTTGAGGATGGAGTCCGCAGGAAAGCAGAGAGGGCCAAATTGTCTGTGGCATTTGAAAGGGTTCCAGGAGGCAGTGAGAACCAGCATTACTTTTCCCCGCTGGCACCTTTGCTGTGGCAGCAAAAGCTGGAAGTTTGTCTTTTTTGCTCCTGAGAATGCCGAAAGCGAAAACAGGTGCTTTTGAGGATGGAGTCCGCAGGAAAGCAGAGAGGGCCAAATTGTCTGTGGCATTTGAAAGGGTTCCAGGAGGCAGTGAGAACCATCATTACTTTTCCCCGCTGGCACCTTTGCTGTGGCAGCAAAAGCTGGACGTTTGTCTTTTTTGCTCCTGAGGCTGCCGAAAGCGAAAACAGGTGCTTTTGAGGATGGAGTCCGCAGGAAAGCAGAGAGGGCCAAATTGTCTGGGGCATTTGAAGAGGTTCCAGGACGCAGTGAGAACCAGCATTACTTTTCCCTGCTGGCACCTTTGCTGTGGCAGGAAAACCTGGACGTTTGTCTTTTTTGCTCCGGAGGCTGCCGAAAGCGAAAACAGGTGCTTTTGAGGATGGAGTCCGCAGGAAAGCAGAGAGGGCCAAATTGTCTGTGGCATTTGAAAGAGTTCCAGGAGGCAATGAGGACGAGCATCACTTTTCCCCGCTGGCACCTTTGCTGTGGCAGCAAAAGCTGGACGTTTGTCTTTTTTGCTCCGGAGGCTGGCGAAAGCAAAAACAGGTGCTTTTGAGGATGGAGTCCGCAGGAAAGCAGAGAGGGCCAAATTGTCTGTGGCATTTGAAAGGGTTCAAGGAGGCAATGAGGACCAGCATTACTTTTCCCCGCTGGCACCTTTGCTGTGGCAGCAAAAGCTGGACGTTTGTCTTTTTTGCTCCTGAGGCTGCCGAAAGCGAAAACAGGTGCTTTTGAGGATGGAGTCCGCAGGAAAGCAGAGAGTGCCAAATTGTCTATGGCATTTGAAGAGGTTCCAGGACGCAGTGAGAACGAGCATTACTTTTCCCCGCTGGCACCTTTGCTGTGGCAGGAAAACCTGTACGTTTGTCTTTTTTGCTCCGGAGGCTGCCGAAAGCGAAAACAGGTGCTTTTGAGGATGGAGTCCGCAGGAAAGCAGAGAGGGCCAAATTGTCTGTGGCATTTGAAAGAGTTCCAGGAGGCAGTGAGAACCAGCATTACTTTTCCCCGCTGGCACCTTTGCTGTGGCAGCAAAAGCTGGACGTTTGTCTTTTTACCACCGGAGGGCGCCGAAAGTGAAAAAAGGCGCTTTTGAGGATAGAGTCCGCAGGAAAGCAGAGAGGGCCAAATTGTCTGGGGCATTTGAAAGGGTTCCAGGAGGCAGTGAGGACCAGCATTACTTTTCCCCGCTGGCACCTTTGCTGTGGCAGCAAAAGCTGGACGTTTGTCTTTTTTGCTCCGGAGGCTGCCGAAAGCGAAAACAGGTGCTTTTGAGGATGGAGTCCGCAGGAAAGCAGAGAGGGCCAAATTGTCTGGGGCATTTGAAAGGGTTCCAGGAGGCAGTGAGGACCAGCATTACTTTTCCCCGCTGGCACCTTTGCTGTGGCAGCAAAAGCTGGACGTTTGTCTTTTTTGCTCCGGAGGCTGCCGAAAGCGAAAACAGGTGCTTTTGAGGATGGAGTCCGCAGGATAGCAGAGAGGGCCAAATTGTCTGGGGCATTTGAAAGGGTTCCAGGAGGCAGTGAGAACCATCATTACTTTTCCCCGCTGGCACCTTTGCTGTGGCAGCAAAAGCTGGACGTTTGTCTTTTTTGCTCCGGAGGCTGCCGAAAGCGAAAACAGGTGCTTTTGAGGATGGAGTCCGCAGGAAAGCAGAGAGGGCCAAATTGTCTGGGGCATTTGAAAGGGTTCCAGGAGGCAGTGAGAACCAGCATTACTTTTCCCCGCTGGCACCTTTGCTGTGGCAGCAAAAGCTGGACGTTTGTCTTTTTTGCTCCTGAGGCTGCCGAAAGCGAAAATAGGTGCTTTTGAGGATGGAGTCCGCAGGAAAGCAGAGAGGGCCAAATTGTCTGTGGCATTTGAAGAGGTTCCAGGAGGCAATGAGGACTAGCATCACTTTTCCCCGCTGGCACCTTTGCTGTGGCAGCAAAAGCTGGACGTTTGTCTTTTTACCACCGGAGGGCGCCGAAAGTGAAAAAAGGCGCTTTTGAGGATAGAGTCCGCAGGAAAGCAGAGAGGGCCAAATGGTCTGGGGCAATTGAAGGGGTTCCAGGAGGCAGTGAGGACCAGCATTACTTTTCCCCGCTGGCTCCTTTGCTGTGGCAGCAAAAGCTGGACGTTTGTCTTCTTTGCTCCGGAGGTTGCCGAAAGCGAAAATAGGTGCTTTTGAGGATGGAGTCCGCAGGAAAGCAGAGAGGGCCAAATTGTCTGTGGCATTTTAAGAGGTTCCAGGAGGCAGTGAGAACCAGCATTACTTTTCCCCGCTGGCACCTTTGCTGTGGCAGGAAAACCTGGACGTTTGTCTTTTTTGCTCTAGAGGCTGCCGAAAGCAAAAAAGGTGCTTTTGAGGATGGAGTCTGCAGGAAAGCAGAGAGGGCCAAATTGTGTGGGGCATTTGAAAGGGTTCCAGGAGGCAGTGAGAACCAGCATCACTTTTCCCGGCTGGCACCTTTGCTGTGGCAGCAAAAGCTGGACGTTTGTCTTTTTTCCTCCTGGGGGCGCCGAAAGTGAAAAAAGGTGCTTTTGATGCTAGAGTGCGCAGGAAAGCAGAGAGGGCCAAATTGTGTGGGGCATTTGAAGGGGTTCCAGGAGGCAGTGAGGACCAGCATCACTTTTCCCCGCTGGCACCTTTGCTGTGGCAGCAAAACCTGGACGTTTGTCTTTTTTGCTCCAAACAGCGCCGAAAGTGAAAAAAGGTGCCTTTGAGGCTACAGTGCGCAGGAAAGCAGAGAGGGCCAAATTGTGTGGGGCATTTGAAGGGGTTCCAGGAGGCAGTGAGGACCAGCATCACTTTTCCCCGCTGGCACCTTTGCTGTGGCAGCAAAAGCTGGACGTTTGTCTTTTTTGCTCCAAACAGCGCCGAAAGTGAAAAAAGGTGCTTTTGAGGCTAGAGTGTGCAGGAAAGCAAAGAGGGCCAAATTGTGTGGGGCATTAGAAGGGGTTCCAGGAGGCAGTGAGGACCAGCATCACTTTTCCCCGCTGGCACCTTTGCTGTGGCAGCATTAGCTGGACATTTGTCTTTTTTTGCTCCAAAGAGCGCCAAAAGTGAAAAAAGGTGCTTTTGAGGCTAGAGTGTGCAGGAAAGCAGAGAGGGCCAAATTGTGTGGGGCATTAGAAGGGGTTCCAGGAGGCAGTGAGGACAAGCATCACTTTTCCCCGCTGGCACCTTTGCTGTGGCAGCAAAAGCTGGACGTTTGTCTTTTTTGCTCCGGAGGTTGCCGAAAGCGAAAAAAGGTGCTTTTGAGGATGGAGTCCGCAGGAAAGCAGAGAGGGCCAAATTGTCTGGGGCATTTGAAAGGGTTCCAGGAGGCAGTGAGAACCATCATTACTTTTCCCCGCTGGCACCTTTGCTGTGGCAGCAAAAGCTGGACGTTTGTCTTTTTTGCTCCGGAGGTTGCCGAACGCGAAAACAGGTGCTTTTGAGGATGGAGTCCGCAGGAAAGCAGAGAGGGCCAAATTGTCTGGGGCATTTGAAAGGGTTCCAGGAGGCAGTGAGAACCAGCATTACTTTTCCCCGCTGGCACCTTTGCTGTGGTAGCAAAAGCTGGACGTTTGTCTTTTTTGCTCCGGAGGCTGCCGAAAGCGAAAACAGGTGCTTTTGAGGATTGAGTCCGCAGAAAAGCAGAGAGGGCCAAATTGTCTGGGGCATTTGAAAGGGTTCCAGGAGGCAGTGAGGACCAGCATTACTTTTCCCTGCTGTCACATTTGCTGTGGCAGCAAAAGCTGGACATTTGTCTTTTTACCACCGGAGGGCGCCGAAAGTGAAAACAGGTGCTTTTGAGGATGGAGTCCGCAGGAAAGCAGAGAGGGCCAAATTGTCTGTGGCATTTGAAAGAGTTCCAGGAGGCAGTTAGAACCATCATTACTTTTCCCTGCTGGCACCTTTGCTGTGGCAGGAAAACCTGTACGTTTGTCTTTTTTGCTCCGGAGGCTGGCGAAAGCGAAAACAGGTGCTTTTGAGGATGGAGTCCGCAGGAAAGCAGAGAGGGCCAAATTGTCTGTGGCATTTGAAAGAGTTCCAGGAGGCAGTGAGAACCAGCATTACTTTTCCCCGCTGGCACCTTTGCTGTGGCAGCAAAAGCTGGACGTTTGTCTTTTTGCTCCAGAGGCTGGCGAAAGCGAAAACAGGTGCTTTTGAGGATGGAGTCCGCAGGAAAGCAGAGAGTGCCAAATTGTCTGGGGCATTTGAAAGGGTTCCAGGAGGCAGTGAGAACCAGCATTACTTTTCCCCGCTGGCACCTTTGCTGTGGCAGCAAAAGCTGGACGTTTGTCTTTTTTGCTCCTGAGGCTGCCGAAAGCGAAAACAGGTGCTTTTGAGGATGGAGTCCGCAGGAAAGCAGAGAGTGCCAAATTGTCTGTGGCATTTGAAGAGGTTCCAGGACGCAGTGAGAACCAGCATTACTTTTCCCTGCTGGCACCTTTGCTGTGGCAGGAAAACCTGTACGTTTGTCTTTTTTGCTCCGGAGGCTGCCGAAAGCGAAAACAGGTGCTTTTGAGGATGGAGTCCGCAGGAAAGCAGAGAGGGCCAAATTGTCTGTGGCATTTGAAAGGGTTCCAGGAGGCAGTGAGAACCAGCATTACTTTTCCCCGCTGGCACCTTTGCTGTGGCAGCAAAAGCTGGAAGTTTGTCTTTTTTGCTCCTGAGAATGCCGAAAGCGAAAACAGGTGCTTTTGAGGATGGAGTCCGCAGGAAAGCAGAGAGGGCCAAATTGTCTGTGGCATTTGAAAGGGTTCCAGGAGGCAGTGAGAACCAGCATTACTTTTCCCCGCTGGCACCTTTGCTGTGGCAGCAAAAGCTGGACGTTTGTCTTTTTTGCTCCGGAGGCTGGCGAAAGCGAAAACAGGTGCTTTTGAGGATGGAGTCCGCAGGAAAGCAGAGAGGGCCAAATAGTCTGGGGCATTTGAAAGGGTTCCAGGAGGCAGTGAGAACCAGCATTACTTTTCCCCGCTGGCACCTTTGCTGTGGCAGCAAAAGCTGGACGTTTGTCTTTTTTGCTCCGGAGGCTGCCGAAAGCGAAAACAGGTGCTTTTGAGGATGGAGTCCGCAGGAAAGCAGAGAGGGCCAAATTGTCTGTGGCATTTGAAAGGGTTCCAGGAGGCAGTGAGAACCAACATTACTTTTCGCCACTGGCACCTTTGCTGTGGCAGCAAAAGCTGGACGTTTGTCTTTTTTGCTCTGGAGGATGCCGAAAGCGAAAAAAGGCGCTTTTGAGGATGGAGTCCGCAGGAAAGCAGAGAGGGCCAAATTGTCTGTGGCATTTGAAAGGGTTCCAGGAGGCAGTGAGGACCAGCATTACTTTTCCCCGCTGGCACCTTTGCTGTGGCAGGAAAACCTGGACGTTTGTCTTTTTTGCTCCGGAGGCTGCCGAAAGCGAAAACAGGTGCTTTTGAGGATGGAGTCCGCAGGAAAGCAGAGAGGGCCAAATTGTCTGTGGCATTTGAAAGGGTTCCAGGAAGCAATGAGGACCAGCATTACTTTTCCCCGCTGGCACCTTTGCTGTGGCAGGAAAACCTGGACGTTTGTCTTTTTTGCTCCGGAGGCTGCCGATAGCGAAAACAGGTGCTTTTGAGGATGGAGTCCGCAGGAAAGCAGAGAGGGCCAAATTGTCTGGGGCATTTGAAAGGGTTCCAGGAGGCAGTGAGAACCATCATTACTTTTCCCCGCTGGCACCTTTGCTGTGGCAGCAAAAGCTGGACGTTTGTCTTTTTTGCACCTGAGGATGCCGAAAGCGAAAACAGGTGCTTTTGAGGATGGAGTCCGCAGGAAAGCAGAGAGGGCCAAATTGTCTGTGGCATTTGAAAGGGTTCCAGGAGGCAGTGAGAACCAGCATTACTTTTCCCCGCTGGCACCTTTGCTGTGGCAGCAAAAGCTGGAAGTTTGTCTTTTTTGCTCCTGAGAATGCCGAAAGCGAAAACAGGTGCTTTTGAGGATGGAGTCCGCAGGAAAGCAGAGAGGGCCAAATTGTCTGTGGCATTTGAAAGGGTTCCAGGAGGCAGTGAGAACCAGCATTACTTTTCCCCGCTGGCACCTTTGCTGTGGCAGCAAAAGCTGGACGTTTGTCTTTTTTGCTCCGGAGGCTGCCGAAAGCGAAAACAGGTGCTTTTGAGGATGGAGTCCGCAGGAAAGCAGAGAGGGCCAAATTGTGTGGGGCATTTGAAAGGGTTCCAGGAGGCAGTGAGAACCAGCATTACTTTTCCCCGCTGGCACCTTTGCTGTGGCAGCAAAAGCTGGACGTTTGTCTTTTTTGCTCCTGAGGCTGCCGAAAGCGAAAACAGGTGCTTTTGAGGATGGAGTCCGGAGGAAAGCAGAGAGGGCCAAATTGTCTGTGGCATTTCAAAGAGTTCCAGGAGGCAGTGAGAACCATCATTACTTTTCCCTGCTGGCACCTTTGCTGTGGCAGGAAAACCTGTACGTTTGTCTTTTTTGCTCCGGAGGCTGCCGAAAGCGAAAACAGGTGCTTTTGAGGATGGAGTCCGCAGGAAAGCAGAGAGGGCCAAATTGTCTGGGGCATTTGAAAGAGTTCCAGGAGGCAGTGAGAACCAGCATTACTTTTCCCCGCTGGCACCTTTGCTGTGGCAGCAAAAGCTGGACGTTTGTCTTTTTGCTCCGGAGGCTGGCGAAAGCGAGAACAGGTGCTTTTGAGGATGGAGTCCGCAGGAAAGCAGAGAGTGCCAAATTGTCTGGGGCATTTGAAAGGGTTCCAGGAGGCAGTGAGAACCAGCATTACTTTTCGCCGCTGGCACCATTGCTGTGGCAGCAAAAGCTGGACGTTTGTCTTTTTTGCTCCGGAGGCTGGCGAAAGCGAAAACAGGTGCTTTTGAGGATGGAGTCCGCAGGAAAGCAGAGAGTGCCAAATTGTCTGTGGCATTTGAAGAGGTTCCAGGACGCAGTGAGAACCAGCATTACTTTTCCCTGCTGGCACCTTTGCTGTGGCAGGAAAACCTGTACGTTTGTCTTTTTTGCTCCGGAGGCTGCCGAAAGCGAAAACAGGTGCTTTTGAGGATGGAGTCCGCAGGAAAGCAGAGAGGGCCAAATTGTCTGTGGCATTTGAAAGAGTTCCAGGAGGCAGTGAGAACCAGCATTACTTTTCCCCGCTGGCACCTTTGCTGTGGCAGCAAAAGCTGGACGTTTGTCTTTTTTGCTCCGGAGGCTGCCGATAGCGAAAACAGGTGCTTTTGAGGATGGAGTCCGCAGGAAAGCAGAGAGGGCCAAATTGTCTGGGGCATTTGAAAGAGTTCCAGGAGGCAGTTAGAACCATCATTACTTTTCCCCGCTGGCACCTTTGCTGTGGCAGGAAAAGCTGGACGTTTGTCTTTTCTGCTCCGGAGGCTGCCGATAGCGAAAACAGGTGCTTTTGAGGATGGAGTCCGCAGGAAAGCAGAGAGGGCCAAATTGTCTGGGGCATTTGAAAGGGTTCCAGGAGGCAGTGAGAACCATCATTACTTTTCCCCGCTGGCACCTTTGCTGTGGCAGCAAAAGCTGGACGTTTGTCTTTTTTGCACCTGAGGATGCCGAAAGCGAAAACAGGTGCTTTTGAGGATGGAGTCCGCAGGAAAGCAGAGAGGGCCAAATTGTCTGTGGCATTTGAAAGGGTTCCAGGAGGCAGTGAGAACCAGCATTACTTTTCCCCGCTGGCACCTTTGCTGTGGCAGCAAAAGCTGGACGTTTGTCTTTTTTGCTCCTGAGAATGCCGAAAGCGAAAACAGGTGCTTTTGAGGATGGAGTCCGCAGGAAAGCAGAGAGTGCCAAATTGTCTGTGGCATTTGAAGAGGTTCCAGGACGCAGTGAGAACCAGCATTACTTTTCCCTGCTGGCACCTTTGCTGTGGCAGGAAAACCTGTACGTTTGTCTTTTTTGCTCCGGAGGCTGCCGATAGCGAAAACAGGTGCTTTTGAGGATGGAGTCCGCAGGAAAGCAGAGAGGGCCAAATTGTCTGTGGCATTTGAAAGAGTTCCAGGAGGCAGTGAGAACCAGCATTACTTTTCCCCGCTGGCACCTTTGCTGTGGCAGCAAAAGCTGGACGTTTGTCTTTTTTGCTCCTGAGGTTGCCGAAAGCGAAAAAAGGTGCTTTTGAGGATGGAGTCCGCAGGAAAGCAGAGAGGGCCAAATTGTCTGTGGCATTTGAAAGGGTTCCAGGAGGCAGTGAGAACCAGCATTACTTTTCCCCGCTGGCACCTTTGCTGTGGCAGCAAAAGCTGGACGTTTGTCTTTTTTGCTCCTGAGGTTGCCGAAAGCGAAAAAAGGTTCTATTGAGGATGGAGTCCGCAGGAAAGCAGAGAGGGCCAAATTGTCTGGGGCATTTGAAAGGGTTCCAGGAGGCAGTGAGAACCAGCATTACTTTTCCCCGCTGGCACCTTTGCTGTGGCAGCAAAAGCTGGACGTTTGTCTTTTTTGCTCCGGAGGCTGCCGAAAGCGAAAACAGGTGCTTTTGAGGATGGAGTCCGCAGGAAAGCAGAGAGGGCCAAATTGTCTGTGGCATTTGAAGAGGTTCCAGCAGGCAGTGAGAACCAACATTACTTTTCGCCGCTGGCACCTTTGCTGTGGCAGCAAAAGCTGGACGTTTGTCTTTTTTGCTCTGGAGGATGCCGAAAGCGAAAAAAGGCGCTTTTGAGGATGGAGTCCGCAGGAAAGCAGAGAGGGCCAAATTGTCTGTGGCATTTGAAAGGGTTCCAGGAGGCAGTGAGGACCAGCATTACTTTTCCCCGCTGGCACCTTTGCTGTGGCAGGAAAACCTGGACGTTTGTCTTTTTTGCTCCGGAGGCTGCCGATAGCGAAAACAGGTGCTTTTGAGGATGGAGTCCGCAGGAAAGCAGAGAGGGCCAAATTGTCTGTGGCATTTGAAAGGGTTCCAGGAAGCAATGAGGACCAGCATTACTTTTCCCCGCTGGCACCTTTGCTGTGGCAGGAAAACCTGGACGTTTGTCTTTTTTGCACCTGAGGATGCCGATAGCGAAAACAGGTGCTTTTGAGGATGGAGTCCGCAGGAAAGCAGAGAGGGCCAAATTGTCTGGGGCATTTGAAAGAGTTCCAGGAGGCAGTTAGAACCATCATTACTTTTCCCCGCTGGCACCTTTGCTGTGGCAGGAAAACCTGGACGTTTGTCTTTTCTGCTCCGGAGGCTGCCGATAGCGAAAACAGGTGCTTTTGAGGATGGAGTCCGCAGGAAAGCAGAGAGGGCCAAATTGTCTGGGGCATTTGAAAGGGTTCCAGGAGGCAGTGAAAACCATCATTACTTTTCCCCGCTGGCACCTTTGCTGTGGCAGCAAAAGCTGGACGTTTGTCTTTTTTGCACCTGAGGATGCCGAAAGCGAAAACAGGTGCTTTTGAGGATGGAGTCCGCAGGAAAGCAGAGAGGGCCAAATTGTCTGTTGCATTTGAAAGGGTTCCAGGAGGCAGTGAGAACCAGCATTACTTTTCCCCGCTGGCACCTTTGCTGTGGCGGCAAAAGCTGGAAGTTTGTCTTTTTTGCTCCTGAGAATGCCGAAAGCGAAAACAGGTGCTTTTGAGGATGGAGTCCGCAGGAAAGCAGAGAGGGCCAAGTTGTCTGTGGCATTTGAAAGGGTTCCAGGAGGCAGTGAGAACCAGCATTACTTTTCCCCGCTGGCACCTTTGCTGTGGCAGCAAAAGCTGGAAGTTTGTCTTTTTTGCTCCTGAGAATGCCGAAAGCGAAAACAGGTGCTTTTGAGGATGGAGTCCGCAGGAAAGCAGAGAGGGCCAAATTGTCTGTGGCATTTGAAAGGGTTCCAGGAGGCAGTGAGAACCAGCATTACTTTTCCCCGCTGGCACCTTTGCTGTGGCAGCAAAAGCTGGACGTTTGTCTTTTTTGCTCCAGAGTCTGGCGAAAGCGAAAACAGGTGCTTTTGAGGATGGAGTCCGCAGGAAAGCAGAGAGGGCCAAATTGTCTGGGGCATTTGAAAGGGTTCCAGGAGGCAGTGAGAACCAGCATTACTTTTCCCCGCTGGCACCTTTGCTGTGGCAGCAAAAGCTGGACGTTTGTCTTTTTTGCTCCTGAGGCTGCCGAAAGCGAAAACAGGTGATTTGAGGATGGAGTCCGCAGGAAAGCAGAGAGTGCCAAATTGTCTGTGGCATTTGAAGAGGTTCCAGGACGCAGTGAGAACCAGCATTACTTTTCCCTGCTGGCACCTTTGCTGTGGCAGGAAAACCTGTACGTTTGTCTTTTTTGCTCCGGAGGCTGCCGATAGCGAAAACAGGTGCTTTTGAGGATGGAGTCCGCAGGAAAGCAGAGAGGGCCAAATTGTCTGTGGCATTTGAAAGAGTTCCAGGAGGCAGTTAGAACCATCATTACTTTTCCCCGCTGGCACCTTTGCTGTGGCAGGAAAACCTGGACGTTTGTCTTTTTTGCTCCGGAGGCTGCCGATAGCGAAAACAGGTGCTTTTGAGGATGGAGTCCGCAGGAAAGCAGAGAGTGCCAAATTGTCTGTGGCATTTGAAGAGGTTCCAGGACGCAGTGAGAACCAGCATTACTTTTCCCTGCTGGCACCTTTGCTGTGGCAGGAAAACCTGTACGTTTGTCTTTTTTGCTCCGGAGGCTGCCGAAAGCGAAAACAGGTGCTTTTGAGGATGGAGTCCGCAGGAAAGCAGAGAGGGCCAAATTGTCTGTGGCATTTGAAAGAGTTCCAGGAGGCAATGAGGACGAGCATCACTTTTCCCCGCTGGCACCGTTGCTGTGGCAGCAAAAGCTGGACGTTTGTCTTTTTTGCTCCGGAGGTTGCCGAAAGTGAAAAAAGGCGCTTTTGAGGATAGAGTCCGCAGGAAAGCAGAGAGGGCCAAATTGTCTGTGGCATTTGAAGGGGTTCCAGGAGGCAGTGAGAACCAGCATTACTTTTCCCCGCTGGCACCTTTGCTGTGGCAGCAAAAGCTGGACGTTTGTCTTTTTTGCTCCGGAGGCTGGCGAAAGCGAAAACAGGTGCTTTTGAGGATGGAGTCCGCAGGAAAGCAGAGAGGGCCAAATTGTCTGGGGCATTTGAAAGGGTTCAAGGAGGCAATGAGGACCAGCATTACTTTTCCCCGCTGGCACCTTTGCTGTGGCAGCAAAAGCTGGACGTTTGTCTTTTTTGCTCCTGAGGCTGCCGAAAGCGAAAACAGGTGCTTTTGAGGATGGAGTCCGCAGGAAAGCAGAGAGTGCCAAATTGTCTGTGGCATTTGAAGAGGTTCCAGGACGCAGTGAGAACGAGCATTACTTTTCCCTGCTGGCACCTTTGCTGTGGCAGGAAAACCTGGACGTTTGTCTTTTTTGCTCCGGAGGCTGGCGAAAGCGAAAACAGGTGCTTTTGAGGATGGAGTCCGCAGGAAAGCAGAGAGGGCCAAATTGTCTGTGGCATTTGAAAGAGTTCCAGGAGGCAGTGAGAACCAGCATTACTTTTCCCCGCTGGCACCTTTGCTGTGGCAGCAAAAGCTGGAAGTTTGTCTTTTTTGCTCCTGAGAATGCCGAAAGCGAAAACAGGTGCTTTTGAGGATGGAGTCCGCAGGAAAGCAGAGAGGGCCAAATTGTCTGTGGCATTTGAAAGGGTTCCAGGAGGCAGTGAGAACCAGCATTACTTTTCCCCGCTGGCACCTTTGCTGTGGCAGCAAAAGCTGGACGTTTGTCTTTTTTGCTCCGGAGTCTGGCGAAAGCGAAAACAGGTGCTTTTGAGGATGGAGTCCGCAGGAAAGCAGAGAGGGCCAAATTGTGTGGGGCATTTGAAAGGGTTCCAGGAGGCAGTGAGAACCAGCATTACTTTTCCCCGCTGGCACCTTTGCTGTGGCAGCAAAAGCTGGACGTTTGTCTTTTTTGCTCCTGAGGCTGCCGAAAGCGAAAACAGGTGCTTTTGAGGATGGAGTCCGCAGGAAAGCAGAGAGTGCCAAATTGTCTGTGGCATTTGAAGAGGTTCCAGGACGCAGTGAGAACCAGCATTACTTTTCCCTGCTGGCACCTTTGCTGTGGCAGGAAAACCTGTACGTTTGTCTTTTTTGCTCCGGAGGCTGCCGAAAGCGAAAACAGGTGCTTTTGAGGATGGAGTCCGCAGGAAAGCAGAGAGGGCCAAATTGTCTGTGGCATTTGAAAGAGTTCCAGGAGGCAATGAGGACGAGCATCACTTTTCCCCGCTGGCACCTTTGCTGTGGCAGCAAAAGCTGGACATTTGTCTTTTTTGCTCCGGAGGTTGCCGAAAGTGAAAAAAGGCGCTTTTGAGGATAGAGTCCGCAGGAAAGCAGAGAGGGCCAAATGGTATGGGGCATTTGAAGGGGTTCCAGGAGGCAGTGAGAACCAGCATTACTTTTCCCCGCTGGCACCTTTGCTGTGGCAGCAAAAGCTGGACGTTTGTCTTTTTTGCTCCGGAGGCTGGCGAAAGCGAAAACAGGTGCTTTTGAGGATGGAGTCCGCAGGAAAGCAGAGAGGGCCAAATTGTCTGGGGCATTTGAAAGGGTTCAAGGAGGCAATGAGGACCAGCATTACTTTTCCCCGCTGGCACCTTTGCTGTGGCAGCAAAAGCTGGACGTTTGTCTTTTTTGCTCCGGAGGCTGCCGAAAGCGAAAACAGGTGCTTTTGAGGATGGAGTCCGCAGGAAAGCAGAGAGTGCCAAATTGTCTGTGGCATTTGAAGAGGTTCCAGGACGCAGTGAGAACCAGCATTACTTTTCCCTGCTGGCACCTTTGCTGTGGCAGGAAAAGCTGGACGTTTGTCTTTTTTGCTCCGGAGGCTGCCGAAAGCGAAAACAGGTGCTTTTGAGGATGGAGTCCGCAGGAAAGCAGAGAGGGCCAAATTGTCTGTGGCATTTGAAAGAGTTCCAGGAGGCAGTGAGAACCAGCATTACTTTTCCCCGCTGGCACCTTTGCTGTGGCAGCAAAAGCTGGACGTTTGTCTTTTTACCACCGGAGGGCGCCGAAAGTGAAAAAAGGCGCTTTTGAGGATGGAGTCCGGAGGAAAGCAGAGAGGGCCAAATTGTCTGTGGCATTTGAAAGGGTTCCAGGAGGCAGTGAGAACCAGCATTACTTTTCCCCGCTGGCACCTTTGCTGTGGCAGCAAAAGCTGGACGTTTGTCTTTTTTGCTCCGGAGGCTGCCGAAAGCGAAAACAGGTGCTTTTGAGGATGGAGTCCGCAGGAAAGCAGAGAGGGCCAAATTGTCTGTGGCATTTGAAAGGGTTCCAGGAGGCAGTGAGGACCAGCATTACTTTTCCCTGCTGGCACCTTTGCTGTGGCAGGAAAACCTGTACGTTTGTCTTTTTTGCTCCGGAGGCTGCCGAAAGCGAAAACAGGTGCTTTTGAGGATGGAGTCCGCAGGAAAGCAGAGAGGGCCAAATTGTCTGGGGCATTTGAAAGGGTTCCAGGAGGCAGTGAGAACCAGCATTACTTTTCCCCGCTGGCACCTTTGCTGTGGCAGCAAAAGCTGGACGTTTGTCTTTTTTGCTCCGGAGGCTGCCGAAAGCGAAAACAGGTGCTTTTGAGGATGGAGTCCGCAGGAAAGCACTGAGTGCCAAATTGTCTGTGGCATTTGAAGAGGTTCCAGGAGGCAATGAGGACTAGCATCACTTTTCTCCACTGGCACCTTTGCTGTGGCAGCAAAAGCTGGACGTTTGTCTTTTTACCACCGGAGGGCGCCGAAAGTGAAAAAAGGCGCTTTTGAGGATAGAGTCCGCAGGAAAGCAGAGAGGGCCAAATGGTCTGGGGCATTTGAAGGGGTTCCAGGAGGCAGTGAGGACCAGCATTACTTTTCCCCGCTGGCACCTTTGCTGTGGCAGCAAAAGCTGGACGTTTGTCTTTTTTGCTCCGGAGGTTGCCGAAAGCGAAAATAGGTGCTTTTGAGGATGGAGTCTGCAGGAAAGCAGAGAGGGCCAAATTGTGTGGGGCATTTGAAAGGGTTCCAGGAGGCAGTGAGAACCAGCATCACTTTTCCCGGCTGGCACCTTTGCTGTGGCAGCAAAAGCTGGACGTTTGTCTTTTTTCCTCCTGGGGGCGCCGAAAGTGAAAAAAGGTGCTTTTGAGGCTAGAGTGCGCAGGAAAGCAGAGAGGGCCAAATTGTGTAGGGCATTTGAAGGGGTTCCAGGAGGCAGTGAGGACCAGCATCACTTTTCTCCGCTGGCACCTTTGCTGTGGCAGCAAAACCTGGACGTTTGTCTTTTTTGCTCCAAACAGCGCCGAAAGTGAAAAAAGTTGCCTTTGAGGCTAGAGTGCGCAGGAAAGCAGAGAGGGCCAAATTGTGTGGGGCATTTGAAGGGGTTCCAGGAGGCAGTGAGGACCAGCATCACTTTTCCCCGCTGGCACCTTTGCTGTGGCAGCATTAGCTGGACATTTGTCTTTTTTGCTCCGGAGGCTGCCGATAGCGAAAACAGGTGCTTTTGAGGATGGAGTCCGCAGGAAAGCAGAGAGGGCCAAATTGTCTGTGGCATTTGAAAGAGTTCCAGGAGGCAGTTAGAACCATCATTACTTTTCCCTGCTGGCACCTTTGCTGTGGCAGGAAAACCTGTACGTTTGTCTTTTTTGCTCCGGAGGTTGCCGAAAGCGAAAACAGGTGCTTTTGAGGATGGAGTCCGCAGGAAAGCAGAGAGGGCCAAATTGTCTGTGGCATTTGAAAGAGTTCCAGGAGGCAGTGAGAACCAGCATTACTTTTCCCTGCTGGCACCTTTGCTGTGGCAGCAAAAGCTGGACGTTTGTCTTTTTTGCTCCGGAGGTTGCCGAAAGCGAAAACAGGTGCTATTGAGGATGGAGTCCGCAGGAAAGCAGAGAGGGCCAAATTGTCTGTGGCATTTGAAAGAGTTCCAGGAGGCAGTGAGAACCAGCATTACTTTTCCCCGCTGGCACCTTTGCTGTGGCAGCAAAAGCTGGACGTTTGTCTTTTTGCTCCGGAGGCTGCCGAAAGCGAAAACAGGTGCTTTTGAGGATGGAGTCCGCAGGAAAGCAGAGAGGGCCAAATTGTCTGTGGCATTTGAAAGGGTTCCAGGAGGCAGTGAGAACCAGCATTACTTTTCCCCGCTGGCACCTTTGCTGTGGCAGCAAAAGCTGGACGTTTGTCTTTTTTGCTCCGGAGTCTGGCGAAAGCGAAAACAGGTGCTTTTGAGGATGGAGTCCGCAGGAAAGCAGAGAGGGCCAAATTGTGTGGGGCATTTGAAAGGGTTCCAGGAGGCAGTGAGAACCAGCATTACTTTTCCCCGCTGGCACCTTTGCTGTGGCAGCAAAAGCTGGACGTTTGTCTTTTTTGCTCCGGAGGCTGCCGAAAGCGAAAACAGGTGCTTTTGAGGATGGAGTCCGCAGGAAAGCACTGAGTGCCAAATTGTCTGTGGCATTTGAAGAGGTTCCAGGAGGCAATGAGGACTAGCATCACTTTTCTCCACTGGCACCTTTGCTGTGGCAGCAAAAGCTGGACGTTTGTCTTTTTACCACCGGAGGGCGCCGAAAGTGAAAAAAGGCGCTTTTGAGGATAGAGTCCGCAGGAAAGCAGAGAGGGCCAAATGGTCTGGGGCATTTGAAGGGGTTCCAGGAGGCAGTGAGGACCAGCATTACTTTTCCCCACTGGCACCTTTGCTGTGGCAGCAAAAGCTGGACGTTTGTCTTTTTTGCTCCGGAGGTTGCCGAAAGCGAAAATAGGTGCTTTTGAGGATGGAGTCTGCAGGAAAGCAGAGAGGGCCAAATTGTGTGGGGCATTTGAAAGGGTTCCAGGAGGCAGTGAGAACCAGCATCACTTTTCCCGGCTGGCACCTTTGCTGTGGCAGCAAAAGCTGGACGTTTGTCTTTTTTCCTCCTGGGGGCGCCGAAAGTGAAAAAAGGTGCTTTTGAGGCTAGAGTGCGCAGGAAAGCAGAGAGGGCCAAATTGTGTAGGGCATTTGAAGGGGTTCCAGGAGGCAGTAAGGACCAGCATCACTTTTCTCCGCTGGCACCTTTGCTGTGGCAGCAAAACCTGGACGTTTGTCTTTTTTGCTCCAAACAGCGCCGAAAGTGAAAAAAGTTGCCTTTGAGGCTAGAGTGCGCAGGAAAGCAGAGAGGGCCAAATTGTGTGGGGCATTTGAAGGGGTTCCAGGAGGCAGTGAGGACCAGCATCACTTTTCCCCGCTGGCACCTTTGCTGTGGCAGCAAAAGCTGGACGTTTGTCTTTTTTGCTCCAAACAGCGCCGAGAGTGAAAAAAGGTGCTTTTGAGGCTAGAGTGTGCAGGAAAGCAGAGAGGGCCAAATTGTGTGGGGCATTAGAAGGGGTTCCAGGAGGCAGTGAGGACCAGCATCACTTTTCCCCGCTGGCACCTTTGCTGTGGCAGCATTAGCTGGACATTTGTCTTTTTTTGCTCCAAAGAGCGCCAAAAGTGAAAAAAGGTGCTTTTGAGGCTAGAGTGTGCAGGAAAGCAGAGAGGGCCAAATTGTCTGGGGCATTTGAAAGGGTTCCAGGAGGCAGTGAGAACCAGCATTACTTTTCCCGGCTGGCACCTTTGCTGTGGCAGCAAAAGGTGGACGTTTGTCTTTTTTGCTCCGGAGGTTGCCGAAAGCGAAAACAGGTGCTTTTGAGGATGGAGTCCGCAGGAAAGCAGAGAGGGCCAAATTGTGTGGGGCATTTGAAAGGGTTCCAGGAGGCAGTGAGAACCAGCATTACTTTTCCCCGCTGGCACCTTTGCTGTGGCAGGAAAACCTCTACGTTTGTCTTTTTTGCTCCGGAGGCTGCCGAAAGCGAAAACAGGTGCTTTTGAGGATTGAGTCCGCAGAAAAGCAGAGAGGGCCAAATTGTCTGGGGCATTTGAAAGGGTTCCAGGAGGCAGTGAGGACCAGCATTACTTTTCCCCGCTGGCACCTTTGCTGTGGCAGCAAAAGCTGGACATTTGTCTTTTTACCACCGGAGGGCGCGAAAGTGAAAAAAGGCGCTTTTGAGGATAGAGTCCGCAGGAAAGCAGAGAGGGCCAAATGGTCTGGGGCATTTGAAGGGGTTCCAGGAGGCAGTGAGGACCAGCATTACTTTTCCCCGCTGGCACCTTTGCTGTGGCAGCAAAAGCTGGACGTTTGTCTTTTTTGCTCCTGAGAATGCCGAAAGCGAAAACAGGTGCTTTTGAGGATGGAGTCCGCAGGAAAGCAGAGAGGGCCAAATTGTCTGTGGCATTTGAAAGGGTTCCAGGAAGCAATGAGGACCAGCATTACTTTTCCCCGCTGGCACCTTTGCTGTGGCAGGAAAACCTGGACGTTTGTCTTTTTTGCTCCGGAGTCTGCCGATAGCAGAAAACAGGTGCTTTTGAGGATGGAGTCCGCAGGAAAGCAGAGAGGGCCAAATTGTCTGTGGCATTTGAAAGAGTTCCAGGAGGCAGTTAGAACCATCATTACTTTTCCCTGCTGGCACCTTTGCTGTGGCAGGAAAACCTGTACGTTTGTCTTTTTTGCTCCGGAGGTTGCCGAAAGCGAAAACAGGTGCTTTTGAGGATGGAGTCCGCAGGAAAGCAGAGAGGGCCAAATTGTCTGTGGCATTTGAAAGAGTTCCAGGAGGCAGTGAGAACCAGCATTACTTTTCCCCGCTGGCACCTTTGCTGTGGCAGCAAAAGCTGGACGTTTGTCTTTTTTGCTCCTGAGGTTGCCGAAAGCGAAAAAAGGTGCTATTGAGGATGGAGTCCGCAGGAAAGCAGAGAGGGCCAAATTGTCTGTGGCATTTGAAAGGGTTCCAGGAGGCAGTGAGAACCAGCATTACTTTTCCCCGCTGGCACCTTTGCTGTGGCAGCAAAAGGTGGACGTTTGTCTTTTTTGCTCCGGAGGTTGCCGAAAGCGAAAACAGGTGCTTTTGAGGATGGAGTCCGCAGGAAAGCAGAGAGGGCCAAATTGTCTGGGGCATTTGAAAGGGTTCCAGGAGGCAGTGAGAACCAGCATTACTTTTCCCCGCTGGCACCTTTGCTGTGGCAGCAAAAGCTGGACGTTTGTCTTTTTTGCTCCTGAGGCTGCCGAAAGCGAAAACAGGTGCTTTTGAGGATGGAGTCCGCAGGAAAGCAGAGAGTGCCAAATTGTCTGTGGCATTTGAAGAGGTTCCAGGACGCAGTGAGAACCAGCATTACTTTTCCCTGCTGGCACCTTTGCTGTGGCAGGAAAACCTGTACGTTTGTCTTTTTTGCTCCGGAGGCTGCCGATAGCGAAAACAGGTGCTTTTGAGGATGGAGTCCGCAGGAAAGCAGAGAGGGCCAAATTGTCTGTGGCATTTGAAAGAGTTCCAGGAGGCAGTTAGAACCATCATTACTTTTCCCCGCTGGCACCTTTGCTGTGGCAGGAAAACCTGGACGTTTGTCTTTTTTGCTCCGGAGGCTGCCGATAGCGAAAACAGGTGCTTTTGAGGATGGAGTCCGCAGGAAAGCAGAGAGGGCCAAATTGTCTGTGGCATTTGAAGAGGTTCCAGGACGCAGTGAGAACCAGCATTACTTTTCCCTGCTGGCACCTTTGCTGTGGCAGGAAAACCTGTACGTTTGTCTTTTTTGCTCCGGAGGCTGCCGAAAGCGAAAACAGGTGCTTTTGAGGATGGAGTCCGCAGGAAAGCAGAGAGGGCCAAATTGTCTGTGGCATTTGAAAGAGTTCCAGGAGGCAATGAGGACGAGCATCACTTTTCCCCGCTGGCACCGTTGCTGTGGCAGCAAAAGCTGGACGTTTGTCTTTTTTGCTCCGGAGGTTGCCGAAAGTGAAAAAAGGCGCTTTTGAGGATAGAGTCCGCAGGAAAGCAGAGAGGGCCAAATGGTATGGGGCATTTGAAGGGGTTCCAGGAGGCAGTGAGAACGAGCATTACTTTTCCCCGCTGGCACCTTTGCTGTGGCAGCAAAAGCTGGACGTTTGTCTTTTTTGCTCCGGAGGCTGGCGAAAGCGAAAACAGGTGCTTTTGAGGATGGAGTCCGCAGGAAAGCAGAGAGGGCCAAATTGTCTGGGGCATTTGAAAGGGTTCAAGGAGGCAATGAGGACCAGCATTACTTTTCCCCGCTGGCACCTTTGCTGTGGCAGCAAAAGCTGGACGTTTGTCTTTTTTGCTCCTGAGGCTGCCGAAAGCGAAAACAGGTGCTTTTGAGGATGGAGTCCGCAGGAAAGCAGAGAGTGCCAAATTGTCTGTGGCATTTGAAGAGGTTCCAGGACGCAGTGAGAACCAGCATTACTTTTCCCTGCTGGCACCTTTGCTGTGGCAGGAAAACCTGTACGTTTGTCTTTTTTGCTCCGGAGGCTGCCGAAAGCGAAAACAGGTGCTTTTGAGGATGGAGTCCGCAGGAAAGCAGAGAGGGCCAAATTGTCTGTGGCATTTGAAAGAGTTCCAGGAGGCAATGAGGACGAGCATCACTTTTCCCCGCTGGCACCTTTGCTGTGGCAGCAAAAGCTGGACATTTGTCTTTTTTGCTCCGGAGGTTGCCGAAAGTGAAAAAAGGCGCTTTTGAGGATAGAGTCCGCAGGAAAGCAGAGAGGGCCAAATGGTCTGGGGCATTTGAAGGGGTTCCAGGAGGCAGTGAGAACCAGCATTACTTTTCCCCGCTGGCACCTTTGCTGTGGCAGCAAAAGCTGGACGTTTGTCTTTTTTGCTCCGGAGGCTGGCGAAAGCGAAAACAGGTGCTTTTGAGGATGGAGTCCGCAGGAAAGCAGAGAGGGCCAAATTGTCTGGGGCATTTGAAAGGGTTCAAGGAGGCAATGAGGACCAGCATTACTTTTCCCCGCTGGCACCTTTGCTGTGGCAGCAAAAGCTGGACGTTTGTCTTTTTTGCTCCTGAGGCTGCCGAAAGCGAAAACAGGTGCTTTTGAGGATGGAGTCCGAAGGAAAGCAGAGAGTGCCAAATTGTCTGTGGCATTTGAAGAGGTTCCAGAACGCAGTGAGAACGAGCATTACTTTTCCCTGCTGGCACCTTTGCTGTGGCAGGAAAACCTGGACGTTTGTCTTTTTTGCTCCGGAGGCTGCCGAAAGCGAAAACAGGTGCTTTTGAGGATGGAGTCCGCAGGAAAGCAGAGAGGGCCAAATTGTCTGTGGCATTTGAAAGAGTTCCAGGAGGCAGTGAGAACCAGCATTACTTTTCCCCGCTGGCACCTTTGCTGTGGCAGCAAAAGCTGGACGTTTGTCTTTTTACCACCGGAGGGCGCCGAAAGTGAAAAAAGGCGCTTTTGAGGATGGAGTCCGGAGGAAAGCAGAGAGGGCCAAATTGTCTGTGGCATTTGAAAGGGTTCCAGGAGGCAGTGAGAACCAGCATTACTTTTCCCCGCTGGCACCTTTGCTGTGGCAGCAAAAGCTGGACGTTTGTCTTTTTTGCTCCGGAGTCTGGCGAAAGCGAAAACAGGTGCTTTTGAGGATGGAGTCCGCAGGAAAGCAGAGAGGGCCAAATTGTGTGGGGCATTTGAAAGGGTTCCAGGAGGCAGTGAGAACCAGCATTACTTTTCCCCGCTGGCACCTTTGCTGTGGCAGCAAAAGCTGGACGTTTGTCTTTTTTGCTCCGGAGGCTGCCGAAAGCGAAAACAGGTGCTTTTGAGGATGGAGTCCGCAGGAAAGCACTGAGTGCCAAATTGTCTGTGGCATTTGAAGAGGTTCCAGGAGGCAATGAGGACTAGCATCACTTTTCTCCACTGGCACCTTTGCTGTGGCAGCAAAAGCTGGACGTTTGTCTTTTTACCACCGGAGGGCGCCGAAAGTGAAAAAAGGCGCTTTTGAGGATAGAGTCCGCAGGAAAGCAGAGAGGGCCAAATGGTCTGGGGCATTTGAAGGGGTTCCAGGAGGCAGTGAGGACCAGCATTACTTTTCCCCGCTGGCACCTTTGCTGTGGCAGCAAAAGCTGGACGTTTGTCTTTTTTGCTCCGGAGGTTGCCGAAAGCGAAAATAGGTGCTTTTGAGGATGGAGTCTGCAGGAAAGCAGAGAGGGCCAAATTGTGTGGGGCATTTGAAAGGGTTCCAGGAGGCAGTGAGAACCAGCATCACTTTTCCCGGCTGGCACCTTTGCTGTGGCAGCAAAAGCTGGACGTTTGTCTTTTTTCCTCCTGGGGGCGCCGAAAGTGAAAAAAGGTGCTTTTGAGGCTAGAGTGCGCAGGAAAGCAGAGAGGGCCAAATTGTGTAGGGCATTTGAAGGGGTTCCAGGAGGCAGTGAGGACCAGCATCACTTTTCTCCGCTGGCACCTTTGCTGTGGCAGCAAAACCTGGACGTTTGTCTTTTTTGCTCCAAACAGCGCCGAAAGTGAAAAAAGTTGCCTTTGAGGCTAGAGTGCGCAGGAAAGCAGAGAGGGCCAAATTGTGTGGGGCATTTGAAGGGGTTCCAGGAGGCAGTGAGGACCAGCATCACTTTTCCCCGCTGGCACCTTTGCTGTGGCAGCAAAAGCTGGACGTTTGTCTTTTTTGCTCCAAACAGCGCCGAGAGTGAAAAAAGGTGCTTTTGAGGCTAGAGTGTGCAGGAAAGCAGAGAGGGCCAAATTGTGTGGGGCATTAGAAGGGGTTCCAGGAGGCAGTGAGGACCAGCATCACTTTTCCCCGCTGGCACCTTTGCTGTGGCAGCATTAGCTGGACATTTGTCTTTTTTTGCTCCAAAGAGCGCCAAAAGTGAAAAAAGGTGCTTTTGAGGCTAGAGTGTGCAGGAAAGCAGAGAGGGCCAAATTGTCTGGGGCATTTGAAAGGGTTCCAGGAGGCAGTGAGAACCAGCATTACTTTTCCCGGCTGGCACCTTTGCTGTGGCAGCAAAAGGTGGACGTTTGTCTTTTTTGCTCCGGAGGTTGCCGAAAGCGAAAACAGGTGCTTTTGAGGATGGAGTCCGCAGGAAAGCAGAGAGGGCCAAATTGTCTGGGGCATTTGAAAGGGTTCCAGGAGGCAGTGAGAACCAGCATTACTTTTCCCCGCTGGCACCTTTGCTGTGGCAGGAAAACCTCTACGTTTGTCTTTTTTGCTCCGGAGGCTGCCGAAAGCGAAAACAGGTGCTTTTGAGGATTGAGTCCGCAGAAAAGCAGAGAGGGCCAAATTGTCTGGGGCATTTGAAAGGGTTCCAGGAGGCAGTGAGGACCAGCATTACTTTTCCCCGCTGGCACCTTTGCTGTGGCAGCAAAAGCTGGACATTGGTCTTTTTACCACCGGAGGGCGCGAAAGTGAAAAAAGGCGCTTTTGAGGATAGAGTCCGCAGGAAAGCAGAGAGGGCCAAATGGTCTGGGGCATTTGAAGGGGTTCCAGGAGGCAGTGAGGACCAGCATTACTTTTCCCCGCTGGCACCTTTGCTGTGGCAGCAAAAGCTGGACGTTTGTCTTTTTTGCTCCTGAGAATGCCGAAAGCGAAAACAGGTGCTTTTGAGGATGGAGTCCGCAGGAAAGCAGAGAGGGCCAAATTGTCTGTGGCATTTGAAAGGGTTCCAGGAAGCAATGAGGACCAGCATTACTTTTCCCCGCTGGCACCTTTGCTGTGGCAGGAAAACCTGGACGTTTGTCTTTTTTGCTCCGGAGGCTGCCGATAGCGAAAACAGGTGCTTTTGAGGATGGAGTCCGCAGGAAAGCAGAGAGGGCCAAATTGTCTGTGGCATTTGAAAGAGTTCCAGGAGGCAGTTAGAACCATCATTACTTTTCCCTGCTGGCACCTTTGCTGTGGCAGGAAAACCTGTACGTTTGTCTTTTTTGCTCCGGAGGTTGCCGAAAGCGAAAACAGGTGCTTTTGAGGATGGAGTCCGCAGGAAAGCAGAGAGGGCCAAATTGTCTGTGGCATTTGAAAGAGTTCCAGGAGGCAGTGAGAACCAGCATTACTTTTCCCCGCTGGCACCTTTGCTGTGGCAGCAAAAGCTGGACGTTTGTCTTTTTTGCTCCTGAGGTTGCCGAAAGCGAAAACAGGTGCTATTGAGGATGGAGTCCGCAGGAAAGCAGAGAGGGCCAAATTGTCTGTGGCATTTGAAAGAGTTCCAGGAGGCAGTGAGAACCAGCATTACTTTTCCCCGCTGGCACCTTTGCTGTGGCAGCAAAAGCTGGACGTTTGTCTTTTTGCTCCGGAGGCTGCCGAAAGCGAAAACAGGTGCTTTTGAGGATGGAGTCCGCAGGAAAGCAGAGAGGGCCAAATTGTCTGGGGCATTTGAAAGGGTTCCAGGAGGCAGTGAGAACCAGCATTACTTTTCCCCGCTGGCACCTTTGCTGTGGCAGCAAAAGCTGGACGTTTGTCTTTTTTGCTCCGGAGTCTGGCGAAAGCGAAAACAGGTGCTTTTGAGGATGGAGTCCGCAGGAAAGCAGAGAGGGCCAAATTGTGTGGGGCATTTGAAAGGGTTCCAGGAGGCAGTGAGAACCAGCATTACTTTTCCCCGCTGGCACCTTTGCTGTGGCAGCAAAAGCTGGACGTTTGTCTTTTTTGCTCCTGAGGCTGCCGAAAGCGAAAACAGGTGCTTTTGAGGATGGAGTCCGCAGGAAAGCAGAGAGTGCCAAATTGTCTGTGGCATTTGAAGAGGTTCCAGGACGCAGTGAGAACCAGCATTACTTTTCCCTGCTGGCACCTTTGCTGTGGCAGGAAAACCTGTACGTTTGTCTTTTTTGCTCCGGAGGCTGCCGATAGCGAAAACAGGTGCTTTTGAGGATGGAGTCCGCAGGAAAGCAGAGAGGGCCAAATTGTCTGTGGCATTTGAAAGAGTTCCAGGAGGCAGTTAGAACCATCATTACTTTTCCCCGCTGGCACCTTTGCTGTGGCAGGAAAACCTGGACGTTTGTCTTTTTTGCTCCGGAGGCTGCCGATAGCGAAAACAGGTGCTTTTGAGGATGGAGTCCGCAGGAAAGCAGAGAGGGCCAAATTGTCTGTGGCATTTGAAGAGGTTCCAGGACGCAGTGAGAACCAGCATTACTTTTCCCTGCTGGCACCTTTGCTGTGGCAGGAAAACCTGTACGTTTGTCTTTTTTGCTCCGGAGGCTGCCGAAAGCGAAAACAGGTGCTTTTGAGGATGGAGTCCGCAGGAAAGCAGAGAGGGCCAAATTGTCTGTGGCATTTGAAAGAGTTCCAGGAGGCAATGAGGACGAGCATCACTTTTCCCCGCTGGCACCGTTGCTGTGGCAGCAAAAGCTGGACGTTTGTCTTTTTTGCTCCGGAGGTTGCCGAAAGTGAAAAAAGGCGCTTTTGAGGATAGAGTCCGCAGGAAAGCAGAGAGGGCCAAATTGTCTGGGGCATTTGAAAGGGTTCAAGGAGGCAATGAGGACCAGCATTACTTTTCCCCGCTGGCACCTTTGCTGTGGCAGCAAAAGCTGGACGTTTGTCTTTTTTGCTCCTGAGGCTGCCGAAAGCGAAAACAGGTGCTTTTGAGGATGGAGTCCGCAGGAAAGCAGAGAGTGCCAAATTGTCTGTGGCATTTGAAGAGGTTCCAGGACGCAGTGAGAACCAGCATTACTTTTCCCTGCTGGCACCTTTGCTGTGGCAGGAAAACCTGTACGTTTTTCTTTTTTGCTCCGGAGGCTGCCGAAAGCGAAAACAGGTGCTTTTGAGGATGGAGTCCGCAGGAAAGCAGAGAGGGCCAAATTGTCTGTGGCATTTGAAAGAGTTCCAGGAGGCAATGAGGACGAGCATCACTTTTCCCCGCTGGCACCTTTGCTGTGGCAGCAAAAGCTGGACATTTGTCTTTTTTGCTCCGGAGGTTGCCGAAAGTGAAAAAAGGCGCTTTTGAGGATAGAGTCCGCAGGAAAGCAGAGAGGGCCAAATGGTATGGGGCATTTGAAGGGGTTCCAGGAGGCAGTGAGAACCAGCATTACTTTTCCCCGCTGGCACCTTTGCTGTGGCAGCAAAAGCTGGACGTTTGTCTTTTTTGCTCCGGAGGCTGGCGAAAGCGAAAACAGGTGCTTTTGAGGATGGAGTCCGCAGGAAAGCAGAGAGGGCCAAATTGTCTGGGGCATTTGAAAGGGTTCAAGGAGGCAATGAGGACCAGCATTACTTTTCCCCGCTGGCACCTTTGCTGTGGCAGCAAAAGCTGGACGTTTGTCTTTTTTGCTCCTGAGGCTGCCGAAAGCGAAAACAGGTGCTTTTGAGGATGGAGTCCGCAGGAAAGCAGAGAGTGCCAAATTGTCTGTGGCATTTGAAGAGGTTCCAGGACGCAGTGAGAACGAGCATTACTTTTCCCTGCTGGCACCTTTGCTGTGGCAGGAAAACCTGGACGTTTGTCTTTTTTGCTCCGGAGGCTGCCGAAAGCGAAAACAGGTGCTTTTGAGGATGGAGTCCGCAGGAAAGCAGAGAGGGCCAAATTGTCTGTGGCATTTGAAAGAGTTCCAGGAGGCAGTGAGAACCAGCATTACTTTTCCCCGCTGGCACCTTTGCTGTGGCAGCAAAAGCTGGACGTTTGTCTTTTTACCACCGGAGGGCGCCGAAAGTGAAAAAAGGCGCTTTTGAGGACTGAGTCCGGAGGAAAGCAGAGAGGGCCAAATTGTCTGTGGCATTTGAAAGGGTTCCAGGAGGCAGTGAGAACCAGCATTACTTTTCCCCGCTGGCACCTTTGCTGTGGCAGCAAAAGCTGGACGTTTGTCTTTTTTGCTCCGGAGGCTGCCGAAAGCGAAAACAGGTGCTTTTGAGGATGGAGTCCGCAGGAAAGCAGAGAGGGCCAAATTGTCTGTGGCATTTGAAAGGGTTCCAGGAGGCAGTGAGGACCAGCATTACTTTTCCCCGCTGGCACCTTTGCTGTGGCAGCAAAAGCTGGACGTTTGTCTTTTTTGCTCCGGAGGCTGCCGAAAGCGAAAACAGGTGCTTTTGAGGATGGAGTCCGCAGGAAAGCAGAGAGGGCCAAATTGTCTGTGGCATTTGAAAGGGTTCCAGGAGGCAGTGAGAACCAGCATTACTTTTCCCCGCTGGCACCTTTGCTGTGGCAGCAAAAGCTGGACGTTTGTCTTTTTTGCTCCGGAGTCTGGCGAAAGCGAAAACAGGTGCTTTTGAGGATGGAGTCCGCAGGAAAGCAGAGAGTGCCAAATTGTCTGTGGCATTTGAAGAGGTTCCAGGACGCAGTGAGAACGAGCATTACTTTTCCCCGCTGGCACCTTTGCTGTGGCAGCAAAAGCTGGACGTTTGTCTTTTTTGCTCCGGAGGCTGCCGAAAGCGAAAACAGGTGCTTTTGAGGATGGAGTCCGCAGGAAAGCACTGAGTGCCAAATTGTCTGTGGCATTTGAAGAGGTTCCAGGAGGCAATGAGGACTAGCATCACTTTTCTCCACTGGCACCTTTGCTGTGGCAGCAAAAGCTGGACGTTTGTCTTTTTACCACCGGAGGGCGCCGAAAGTGAAAAAAGGCGCTTTTGAGGATAGAGTCCGCAGGAAAGCAGAGAGGGCCAAATGGTCTGGGGCATTTGAAGGGGTTCCAGGAGGCAGTGAGAACCAGCATTACTTTTCACCGCTGGCACCTTTGCTGTGGCAGCAAAAGCTGGACGTTTGTCTTTTTTGCTCCGGAGGTTGCCGAAAGCGAAAATAGGTGCTTTTGAGGATGGAGTCTGCAGGAAAGCAGAGAGGGCCAAATTGTGTGGGGCATTTGAAAGGGTTCCAGGAGGCAGTGAGAACCAGCATCACTTTTCCCGGCTGGCACCTTTGCTGTGGCAGCAAAAGCTGGACGTTTGTCTTTTTTCCTCCTGGGGGCGCCGAAAGTGAAAAAAGGTGCTTTTGAGGCTAGAGTGCGCAGGAAAGCAGAGAGGGCCAAATTGTGTAGGGCATTTGAAGGGGTTCCAGGAGGCAGTGAGGACCAGCATCACTTTTCTCCGCTGGCACCTTTGCTGTGGCAGCAAAACCTGGACGTTTGTCTTTTTTGCTCCAAACAGCGCCGAAAGTGAAAAAAGTTGCCTTTGAGGCTAGAGTGCGCAGGAAAGCAGAGAGGGCCAAATTGTGTGGGGCATTTGAAGGGGTTCCAGGAGGCAGTGAGGACCAGCATCACTTTTCCCCGCTGGCACCTTTGCTGTGGCAGCAAAAGCTGGACGTTTGTCTTTTTTGCTCCAAACAGCGCCGAGAGTGAAAAAAGGTGCTTTTGAGGCTAGAGTGTGCAGGAAAGCAGAGAGGGCCAAATTGTGTGGGGCATTAGAAGGGGTTCCAGGAGGCAGTGAGGACCAGCATCACTTTTCCCCGCTGGCACCTTTGCTGTGGCAGCATTAGCTGGACATTTGTCTTTTTTTGCTCCAAAGAGCGCCAAAAGTGAAAAAAGGTGCTTTTGAGGCTAGAGTGTGCAGGAAAGCAGAGAGGGCCAAATTGTCTGGGGCATTTGAAAGGGTTCCAGGAGGCAGTGAGAACCAGCATTACTTTTCCCGGCTGGCACCTTTGCTGTGGCAGCAAAAGGTGGACGTTTGTCTTTTTTGCTCCGGAGGTTGCCGAAAGCGAAAACAGGTGCTTTTGAGGATGGAGTCCGCAGGAAAGCAGAGAGGGCCAAATTGTCTGGGGCATTTGAAAGGGTTCCAGGAGGCAGTGAGAACCAGCATTACTTTTCCCCGCTGGCACCTTTGCTGTGGCAGGAAAACCTCTACGTTTGTCTTTTTTGCTCCGGAGGCTGCCGAAAGCGAAAACAGGTGCTTTTGAGGATTGAGTCCGCAGAAAAGCAGAGAGGGCCAAATTGTCTGGGGCATTTGAAAGGGTTCCAGGAGGCAGTGAGGACCAGCATTACTTTTCCCCGCTGGCACCTTTGCTGTGGCAGCAAAAGCTGGACATTTGTCTTTTTACCACCGGAGGGCGCGAAAGTGAAAAAAGGCGCTTTTGAGGATAGAGTCCGCAGGAAAGCAGAGAGGGCCAAATGGTCTGGGGCATTTGAAGGGGTTCCAGGAGGCAGTGAGGACCAGCATTACTTTTCCCCGCTGGCACCTTTGCTGTGGCAGCAAAAGCTGGACGTTTGTCTTTTTTGCTCCTGAGAATGCCGAAAGCGAAAACAGGTGCTTTTGAGGATGGAGTCCGCAGGAAAGCAGAGAGGGCCAAATTGTCTGTTGCATTTGAAAGGGTTCCAGGAAGCAATGAGGACCAGCATTACTTTTCCCCGCTGGCACCTTTGCTGTGGCAGGAAAACCTGGACGTTTGTCTTTTTTGCTCCGGAGGCTGCCGATAGCGAAAACAGGTGCTTTTGAGGATGGAGTCCGCAGGAAAGCAGAGAGGGCCAAATTGTCTGTGGCATTTGAAAGAGTTCCAGGAGGCAGTTAGAACCATCATTACTTTTCCCTGCTGGCACCTTTGCTGTGGCAGGAAAACCTGTACGTTTGTCTTTTTTGCTCCGGAGGTTGCCGAAAGCGAAAACAGGTGCTTTTGAGGATGGAGTCCGCAGGAAAGCAGAGAGGGCCAAATTGTCTGTGGCATTTGAAAGAGTTCCAGGAGGCAGTGAGAACCAGCATTACTTTTCCCCGCTGGCACCTTTGCTGTGGCAGCAAAAGCTGGACGTTTGTCTTTTTTGCTCCTGAGGTTGCCGAAAGCGAAAACAGGTGCTATTGAGGATGGAGTCCGCAGGAAAGCAGAGAGGGCCAAATTGTCTGTGGCATTTGAAAGAGTTCCAGGAGGCAGTGAGAACCAGCATTACTTTTCCCCGCTGGCACCTTTGCTGTGGCAGCAAAAGCTGGACGTTTGTCTTTTTTGCTCCGGAGGCTGCCGAAAGCGAAAACAGGTGCTTTTGAGGATGGAGTCCGCAGGAAAGCAGAGAGGGCCAAATTGTCTGTGGCATTTGAAAGGGTTCCAGGAGGCAGTGAGAACCAGCATTACTTTTCCCCGCTGGCACCTTTGCTGTGGCAGCAAAAGCTGGACGTTTGTCTTTTTTGCTCCGGAGTCTGGCGAAAGCGAAAACAGGTGCTTTTGAGGATGGAGTCCGCAGGAAAGCAGAGAGGGCCAAATTGTGTGGGGCATTTGAAAGGGTTCCAGGAGGCAGTGAGAACCAGCATTACTTTTCCCCGCTGGCACCTTTGCTGTGGCAGCAAAAGCTGGACGTTTGTCTTTTTTGCTCCTGAGGCTGCCGAAAGCGAAAACAGGTGCTTTTGAGGATGGAGTCCGCAGGAAAGCAGAGAGTGCCAAATTGTCTGTGGCATTTGAAGAGGTTCCAGGACGCAGTGAGAACCAGCATTACTTTTCCCTGCTGGCACCTTTGCTGTGGCAGGAAAACCTGTACGTTTGTCTTTTTTGCTCCGGAGGCTGCCGATAGCGAAAACAGGTGCTTTTGAGGATGGAGTCCGCAGGAAAGCAGAGAGGGCCAAATTGTCTGTGGCATTTGAAAGAGTTCCAGGAGGCAGTTAGAACCATCATTACTTTTCCCCGCTGGCACCTTTGCTGTGGCAGGAAAACCTGGACGTTTGTCTTTTTTGCTCCGGAGGCTGCCGATAGCGAAAACAGGTGCTTTTGAGGATGGAGTCCGCAGGAAAGCAGAGAGGGCCAAATTGTCTGTGGCATTTGAAGAGGTTCCAGGACGCAGTGAGAACCAGCATTACTTTTCCCTGCTGGCACCTTTGCTGTGGCAGGAAAACCTGTACGTTTGTCTTTTTTGCTCCGGAGGCTGCCGAAAGCGAAAACAGGTGCTTTTGAGGATGGAGTCCGCAGGAAAGCAGAGAGGGCCAAATTGTCTGTGGCATTTGAAAGAGTTCCAGGAGGCAATGAGGACGAGCATCACTTTTCCCCGCTGGCACCGTTGCTGTGGCAGCAAAAGCTGGACGTTTGTCTTTTTTGCTCCGGAGGTTGCCGAAAGTGAAAAAAGGCGCTTTTGAGGATAGAGTCCGCAGGAAAGCAGAGAGGGCCAAATGGTATGGGGCATTTGAAGGGGTTCCAGGAGGCAGTGAGAACGAGCATTACTTTTCCCCGCTGGCACCTTTGCTGTGGCAGCAAAAGCTGGACGTTTGTCTTTTTTGCTCCGGAGGTTGCCGAAAGTGAAAAAAGGCGCTTTTGAGGATAGAGTCCGCAGGAAAGCAGAGAGGGCCAAATGGTATGGGGCATTTGAAGGGGTTCCAGGAGGCAGTGAGAACCAGCATTACTTTTCCCCGCTGGCACCTTTGCTGTGGCAGCAAAAGCTGGACGTTTGTCTTTTTTGCTCCGGAGGCTGGCGAAAGCGAAAACAGGTGCTTTTGAGGATGGAGTCCGCAGGAAAGCAGAGAGGGCAAAATTGTCTGGGGCATTTGAAAGGGTTCAAGGAGGCAATGAGGACCAGCATTACTTTTCCCCGCTGGCACCTTTGCTGTGGCAGCAAAAGCTGGACGTTTGTCTTTTTTGCTCCTGAGGCTGCCGAAAGCGAAAACAGGTGCTTTTGAGGATGGAGTCCGCAGGAAAGCAGAGAGTGCCAAATTGTCTGTGGCATTTGAAGAGGTTCCAGGACGCAGTGAGAACGAGCATTACTTTTCCCTGCTGGCACCTTTGCTGTGGCAGGAAAACCTGGACGTTTGTCTTTTTTGCTCCGGAGGCTGCCGAAAGCGAAAACAGGTGCTTTTGAGGATGGAGTCCGCAGGAAAGCAGAGAGGGCCAAATTGTCTGTGGCATTTGAAAGAGTTCCAGGAGGCAGTGAGAACCAGCATTACTTTTCCCCGCTGGCACCTTTGCTGTGGCAGCAAAAGCTGGACGTTTGTCTTTTTACCACCGGAGGGCGCCGAAAGTGAAAAAAGGCGCTTTTGAGGACTGAGTCCGGAGGAAAGCAGAGAGGGCCAAATTGTCTGTGGCATTTGAAAGGGTTCCAGGAGGCAGTGAGAACCAGCATTACTTTTCCCCGCTGGCACCTTTGCTGTGGCAGCAAAAGCTGGACGTTTGTCTTTTTTGCTCCGGAGGCTGCCGAAAGCGAAAACAGGTGCTTTTGAGGATGGAGTCCGCAGGAAAGCAGAGAGGGCCAAATTGTCTGTGGCATTTGAAAGGGTTCCAGGAGGCAGTGAGGACCAGCATTACTTTTCCCCGCTGGCACCTTTGCTGTGGCAGCAAAAGCTGGACGTTTGTCTTTTTTGCTCCGGAGGCTGCCGAAAGCGAAAACAGGTGCTTTTGAGGATGGAGTCCGCAGGAAAGCAGAGAGGGCCAAATTGTCTGGGGCATTTGAAAGGGTTCCAGGAGGCACTGAGAACCAGCATTACTTTTCCCCGCTGGCACCTTTGCTGTGGCAGCAAAAGCTGGACGTTTGTCTTTTTTGCTCCGGAGGCTGGCGAAAGCGAAAACAGGTGCTTTTGAGGATGGAGTCCGCAGGAAAGCAGAGAGGGCCAAATTGTCTGTGGCATTTGAAGAGGTTCCAGGACGCAGTGAGAACGAGCATTACTTTTCCCCGCTGGCACCTTTGCTGTGGCAGCAAAAGCTGGACGTTTGTCTTTTTTGCTCCGGAGGCTGCCGAAAGCGAAAACAGGTGCTTTTGAGGATGGAGTCCGCAGGAAAGCACTGAGTGCCAAATTGTCTGTGGCATTTGAAGAGGTTCCAGGAGGCAATGAGGACTAGCATCACTTTTCTCCACTGGCACCTTTGCTGTGGCAGCAAAAGCTGGACGTTTGTCTTTTTACCACCGGAGGGCGCCGAAAGTGAAAAAAGGCGCTTTTGAGGATAGAGTCCGCAGGAAAGCAGAGAGGGCCAAATGGTCTGGGGCATTTGAAGGGGTTCCAGGAGGCAGTGAGGACCAGCATTACTTTTCCCCGCTGGCACCTTTGCTGTGGCAGCAAAAGCTGGACGTTTGTCTTTTTTGCTCCGGAGGTTGCCGAAAGCGAAAATAGGTGCTTTTGAGGATGGAGTCTGCAGGAAAGCAGAGAGGGCCAAATTGTGTGGGGCATTTGAAAGGGTTCCAGGAGGCAGTGAGAACCAGCATCACTTTTCCCGGCTGGCACCTTTGCTGTGGCAGCAAAAGCTGGACGTTTGTCTTTTTTCCTCCTGGGGGCGCCGAAAGTGAAAAAAGGTGCTTTTGAGGCTAGAGTGCGCAGGAAAGCAGAGAGGGCCAAATTGTGTAGGGCATTTGAAGGGGTTCCAGGAGGCAGTGAGGACCAGCATCACTTTTCTCCGCTGGCACCTTTGCTGTGGCAGCAAAACCTGGACGTTTGTCTTTTTTGCTCCAAACAGCGCCGAAAGTGAAAAAAGTTGCCTTTGAGGCTAGAGTGCGCAGGAAAGCAGAGAGGGCCAAATTGTGTGGGGCATTTGAAGGGGTTCCAGGAGGCAGTGAGGACCAGCATCACTTTTCCCCGCTGGCACCTTTGCTGTGGCAGCAAAAGCTGGACGTTTGTCTTTTTTGCTCCAAACAGCGCCGAGAGTGAAAAAAGGTGCTTTTGAGGCTAGAGTGTGCAGGAAAGCAGAGAGGGCCAAATTGTGTGGGGCATTAGAAGGGGTTCCAGGAGGCAGTGAGGACCAGCATCACTTTTCCCCGCTGGCACCTTTGCTGTGGCAGCATTAGCTGGACATTTGTCTTTTTTTGCTCCAAAGAGCGCCAAAAGTGAAAAAAGGTGCTTTTGAGGCTAGAGTGTGCAGGAAAGCAGAGAGGGCCAAATTGTCTGGGGCATTTGAAAGGGTTCCAGGAGGCAGTGAGAACCAGCATTACTTTTCCCGGCTGGCACCTTTGCTGTGGCAGCAAAAGGTGGACGTTTGTCTTTTTTGCTCCGGAGGTTGCCGAAAGCGAAAACAGGTGCTTTTGAGGATGGAGTCCGCAGGAAAGCAGAGAGGGCCAAATTGTCTGGGGCATTTGAAAGGGTTCCAGGAGGCAGTGAGAACCAGCATTACTTTTCCCCGCTGGCACCTTTGCTGTGGCAGGAAAACCTCTACGTTTGTCTTTTTTGCTCCGGAGGCTGCCGAAAGCGAAAACAGGTGCTTTTGAGGATTGAGTCCGCAGAAAAGCAGAGAGGGCCAAATTGTCTGGGGCATTTGAAAGGGTTCCAGGAGGCAGTGAGGACCAGCATTACTTTTCCCCGCTGGCACCTTTGCTGTGGCAGCAAAAGCTGGACATTTGTCTTTTTACCACCGGAGGGCGCGAAAGTGAAAAAAGGCGCTTTTGAGGATAGAGTCCGCAGGAAAGCAGAGAGGGCCAAATGGTCTGGGGCATTTGAAGGGGTTCCAGGAGGCAGTGAGGACCAGCATTACTTTTCCCCGCTGGCACCTTTGCTGTGGCAGCAAAAGCTGGACGTTTGTCTTTTTTGCTCCTGAGAATGCCGAAAGCGAAAACAGGTGCTTTTGAGGATGGAGTCCGCAGGAAAGCAGAGAGGGCCAAATTGTCTGTGGCATTTGAAAGGGTTCCAGGAAGCAATGAGGACCAGCATTACTTTTCCCCGCTGGCACCTTTGCTGTGGCAGGAAAACCTGGACGTTTGTCTTTTTTGCTCCGGAGGCTGCCGATAGCGAAAACAGGTGCTTTTGAGGATGGAGTCCGCAGGAAAGCAGAGAGGGCCAAATTGTCTGTGGCATTTGAAAGAGTTCCAGGAGGCAGTTAGAACCATCATTACTTTTCCCTGCTGGCACCTTTGCTGTGGCAGGAAAACCTGTACGTTTGTCTTTTTTGCTCCGGAGGTTGCCGAAAGCGAAAACAGGTGCTTTTGAGGATGGAGTCTGCAGGAAAGCAGAGAGGGCCAAATTGTCTGTGGCATTTGAAAGAGTTCCAGGAGGCAGTGAGAACCAGCATTACTTTTCCCCGCTGGCACCTTTGCTGTGGCAGCAAAAGCTGGACGTTTGTCTTTTTTGCTCCTGAGAATGCCGAAAGCGAAAACAGGTGCTATTGAGGATGGAGTCCGCAGGAAAGCAGAGAGGGCCAAATTGTCTGGGGCATTTGAAAGAGTTCCAGGAGGCAGTGAGAACCAGCATTACTTTTCCCCGCTGGCACCTTTGCTGTGGCAGCAAAAGCTGGACGTTTGTCTTTTTGCTCCGGAGGCTGCCGAAAGCGAAAACAGGTGCTTTTGAGGATGGAGTCCGCAGGAAAGCAGAGAGGGCCAAATTGTCTGTGGCATTTGAAAGGGTTCCAGGAGGCAGTGAGAACCAGCATTACTTTTCCCCGCTGGCACCTTTGCTGTGGCAGCAAAAGCTGGACGTTTGTCTTTTTTGCTCCGGAGTCTGGCGAAAGCGAAAACAGGTGCTTTTGAGGATGGAGTCCGCAGGAAAGCAGAGAGGGCCAAATTGTGTGGGGCATTTGAAAGGGTTCCAGGAGGCAGTGAGAACCAGCATTACTTTTCCCCGCTGGCACCTTTGCTGTGGCAGCAAAAGCTGGACGTTTGTCTTTTTTGCTCCTGAGGCTGCCGAAAGCGAAAACAGGTGCTTTTGAGGATGGAGTCCGCAGGAAAGCAGAGAGTGCCAAATTGTCTGTGGCATTTGAAGAGGTTCCAGGACGCAGTGAGAACCAGCATTACTTTTCCCCGCTGGCACCTTTGCTGTGGCAGGAAAACCTGTACGTTTGTCTTTTTTGCTCCGGAGGCTGCCGATAGCGAAAACAGGTGCTTTTGAGGATGGAGTCCGCAGGAAAGCAGAGAGGGCCAAATTGTCTGTGGCATTTGAAAGAGTTCCAGGAGGCAGTTAGAACCATCATTACTTTTCCCCGCTGGCACCTTTGCTGTGGCAGCAAAAGCTGGACGTTTGTCTTTTTTGCTCCGGAGGTTGCCGAAAGTGAAAAAAGGCGCTTTTGAGGATAGAGTCCGCAGGAAAGCAGAGAGGGCCAAATGGTATGGGGCATTTGAAGGGGTTCCAGGAGGCAGTGAGAACGAGCATTACTTTTCCCCGCTGGCACCTTTGCTGTGGCAGCAAAAGCTGGACGTTTGTCTTTTTTGCTCGGGAGGCTGGCGAAAGCGAAAACAGGTGCTTTTGAGGATGGAGTCCGCAGGAAAGCAGAGAGGGCCAAATTGTCTGGGGCATTTGAAAGGGTTCAAGGAGGCAATGAGGACCAGCATTACTTTTCCCCGCTGGCACCTTTGCTGTGGCAGCAAAAGCTGGACGTTTGTCTTTTTTGCTCCTGAGGCTGCCGAAAGCGAAAACAGGTGCTTTTGAGGATGGAGTCCGCAGGAAAGCAGAGAGTGCCAAATTGTCTGTGGCATTTGAAGAGGTTCCAGGACGCAGTGAGAACGAGCATTACTTTTCCCTGCTGGCACCTTTGCTGTGGCAGGAAAACCTCTACGTTTGTCTTTTTTGCTCCGGAGGCTGCCGAAAGCGAAAACAGGTGCTTTTGAGGATGGAGTCCGCAGGAAAGCAGAGAGGGCCAAATTGTCTGTGGCATTTGAAAGAGTTCCAGGAGGCAGTGAGAACCAGCATTACTTTTCCCCGCTGGCACCTTTGCTGTGGCAGCAAAAGCTGGACGTTTGTCTTTTTACCACCGGAGGGCGCCGAAAGTGAAAAAAGGCGCTTTTGAGGATGGAGTCCGCAGGAAAGCAGAGAGGGCCAAATTGTCTGGGGCATTTGAAGGGGTTCCAGGAGGCAGTGAGAACCAGCATTACTTTTCCCCGCTGGCACCTTTGCTGTGGCAGCAAAAGCTGGACGTTTGTCTTTTTTGCTCCGGAGGCTGGCGAAAGCGAAAACAGGTGCTTTTGAGGATGGAGTCCGCAGGAAAGCAGAGAGGGCCAAATTGTCTGGGGCATTTGAAAGGGTTCAAGGAGGCAATGAGGACCAGCATTACTTTTCCCCGCTGGCACCTTTGCTGTGGCAGCAAAAGCTGGACGTTTGTCTTTTTTGCTCCGGAGGCTGCCGAAAGCGATAACAGGTGCTTTTGAGGATGGAGTCCGCAGGAAAGCAGAGAGTGCCAAATTGTCTGTGGCATTTGAAGAGGTTCCAGGACGCAGTGAGAACGAGCATTACTTTTCCCTGCTGGCACCTTTGCTGTGGCAGGAAAACCTCTACGTTTGTCTTTTTTGCTCCGGAGGCTGCCGAAAGCGAAAACAGGTGCTTTTGAGGATGGAGTCCGCAGGAAAGCAGAGAGTGCCAAATTGTCTGTGGCATTTGAAAGAGTTCCAGGAGGCAGTGAGAACCAGCATTACTTTTCCCCGCTGGCACCTTTGCTGTGGCAGCAAAAGCTGGACGTTTGTCTTTTTACCACCGGAGGGCGCCGAAAGTGAAAAAAGGCGCTTTTGAGGATGGAGTCCGCAGGAAAGCAGAGAGGGCCAAATTGTCTGGGGCATTTGAAGGGGTTCCAGGAGGCAGTGAGAACCAGCATTACTTTTCCCTGCTGGCACCTTTGCTGTGGCAGCAAAAGCTGGACGTTTGTCTTTTTTGCTCCGGAGGCTGCCGAAAGCGAAAACAGGTGCTTTTGAGGATGGAGTCCGCAGGAAAGCAGAGAGGGCCAAATTGTCTGGGGCATTTGAAAGGGTTCCAGGAGGCAGTGAGGACCAGCATTACTTTTCCCCGCTGGCACCTTTGCTGTGGCAGCAAAAGCTGGACGTTTGTCTTTTTTGCTCCGGAGGCTGCCGAAAGCGAAAACAGGTGCTTTTGAGGATGGAGTCCGCAGGAAAGCAGAGAGGGCCAAATTGTCTGGGGCATTTGAAAGGGTTCCAGGAGGCAGTGAGAACCAGCATTACTTTTCCCCGCTGGCACCTTTGCTGTGGCAGCAAAAGCTGGACGTTTGTCTTTTTTGCACCGCAGGTTGCCGAAAGCGAAAACAGGTGCTTTCGAGGATGCAGTCCGCAGGAAAGCAGAGAGGGCCAAATTGTCTGTGGCATTTGAAAGGGTTCCAGGAGGCAGTGAGAACCAGCATTACTTTTCCCCGCTGGCACCTTTGCTGTGGCAGCAAAAGCTGGACGTTTGTCTTTTTTGCTCCGGAGGCTGCCGAAAGCGAAAACAGGTGCTTTTGAGGATGGAGTCCGCAGGAAAGCAGAGAGGGCCAAATTGTCTGTGGCATTTGAAAGAGTTCCAGGAGGCAGTGAGAACCAGCATTACTTTTCCCCGCTGGCACCTTTGCTGTGGCAGCAAAAGCTGGACGTTTGTCTTTTTTGCTCCGGAGGCTGCCGAATGTGAAAAAAGGCGCTTTTGAGGATGGAGTCCGCAGGAAAGCAGAGAGGGCCAAATTGTCTGGGGCATTTGAAGGGGTTCCAGGAGGCAGTGAGAACCAGCATTACTTTTCCCTGCTGGCACCTTTGCTGTGGCAGCAAAAGCTGGACGTTTGTCTTTTTTGCTCCGGAGGCTGCCGAAAGCGAAAACAGGTGCTTTTGAGGATGGAGTCCGCAGGAAAGCAGAGAGGGCCAAATTGTCTGGGGCATTTGAAAGGGTTCCAGGAGGCAGTGAGGACCAGCATTACTTTTCCCCGCTGGCATCTTTGCTGTGGCAGCAAAAGCTGGACGTTTGTCTTTTTTGCTCCGGAGGCTGCCGAAAGCGAAAACAGGTGCTTTTGAGGATGGAGTCCGCAGGAAAGCAGAGAGGGCCAAATTGTCTGGGGCATTTGAAAGGGTTCCAGGAGGCAGTGAGAACCAGCATTACTTTTCCCCGCTGGCACCTTTGCTGTGGCAGCAAAAGCTGGACGTTTGTCTTTTTTGCACCGCAGGTTGCCGAAAGCGAAAACAGGTGCTTTTGAGGATGGAGTCCGGAGGAAAGCAGAGAGGGCCAAATTGTCTGTGGCATTTGAAAGGGTTCCAGGAGGCAGTGAGAACCAGCATTACTTTTCCCCGCTGGCACCTTTGCTGTGGCAGCAAAAGCTGGACGTTTGTCTTTTTTGCTCCGGAGGCTGCCGAAAGCGAAAACAGGTGCTTTTGAGGATGGAGTCCGCAGGAAAGCAGAGAGGGCCAAATTGTCTGTGGCATTTGAAAGGGTTCCAGGAGGCAGTGAGGACCAGCATTAATTTTCCATGCTGGCACCTTTGCTGTGGCAGCAAAAGCTGGACGTTTGTCTTTTTTGCTCCGGAGGCTGCCGAAAGCGAAAACAGGTGCTTTTGAGGATGGAGTCCGCAGGAAAGCAGAGAGGGCCAAATTGTCTGGGGCATTTGAAAGGGTTCCAGGAGGCAGTGAGAACCAGCATTACTTTTCCCCGCTGGCACCTTTGCTGTGGCAGCAAAAGCTGGACGTTTGTCTTTTTTGCACCGCAGGTTGCCGAAAGCGAAAACAGGTGCTTTTGAGGATGGAGTCCGCAGGAAAGCAGAGAGTGCCAAATTGTCTGTGGCATTTGAAGAGGTTCCAGGACGCAGTGAGAACGAGCATTACTTTTCCCCGCTGGCACCTTTGCTGTGGCAGCAAAAGCTGGACGTTTGTCTTTTTTGCTCCGGAGTCTGGCGAAAGCGAAAACAGGTGCTTTTGAGGATGGAGTCCGCAGGAAAGCACTGAGTGCCAAATTGTCTGTGGCATTTGAAGAGGTTCCAGGAGGCAATGAGGACTAGCATCACTTTTCCCCACTGGCACCTTTGCTGTGGCAGCAAAAGCTGGACGTTTGTCTTTTTACCACCGGAGGGCGCCGAAAGTGAAAAAAGGCGCTTTTGAGGATAGAGTCCGCAGGAAAGCAGAGAGGGCCAAATGGTCTGGGGCATTTGAAGGGGTTCCAGGAGGCAGTGAGGACCAGCATTACTTTTCCCCGCTGGCACCTTTGCTGTGGCAGCAAAAGCTGGACGTTTGTCTTTTTTGCTCCGGAGGTTGCCGAAAGCGAAAATAGGTGCTTTTGAGGATGGAGTCTGCAGGAAAGCAGAGAGGGCCAAATTGTGTGGGGCATTTGAAAGGGTTCCAGGAGGCAGTGAGGACCAGCATCACTTTTCCCTGCTGGCACCTTTGCTGTGGCAGCAAAAGCTGGACGTTTGTCTTTTTTCCTCCTGGGGGCGCCGAAAGTTAAAAAAGGTGCTTTTGAGGCTAGAGTGCGCAGGAAAGCAGAGAGGGCCAAATTGTGTAGGGCATTTGAAGGGGTTCCAGGAGGCAGTGAGGACCAGCATCACTTTTCTCCGCTGGCACCTTTGCTGTGGCAGCAAAACCTGGACGTTTGTCTTTTTTGCTCCAAACAGCGCCGAAAGTGAAAAAAGATGCCTTTGAGGCTAGAGTGCGCAGGAAAGCAGAGAGGGCCAAATTGTGTGGGGCATTTGAAGGGGTTCCAGGAGGCAGTGAGGACCAGCATCACTTTTCCCCGCTGGCACCTTTGCTGTGGCAGCAAAAGCTGGACGTTTGTCTTTTTTGCTCCAAACAGCGCCGAAAGTGAAAAAAGGTGCTTTTGAGGCTAGAGTGTGCAGGAAAGCAGAGAGGGCCAAATTGTGTGGGGCATTAGAAGGGGTTCCAGGAGGCAGTGAGGACCAGCATTACTTTTCCCCGCTGGCACCTTTGCTGTGGCAGCAAAAGCTGGACGTTTGTCTTTTTTGCTCCTGAGAATGCCGAAAGCGAAAACAGGTGCTTTTGAGGATGGAGTCCGCAGGAAAGCAGAGAGGGCCAAATTGTCTGTGGCATTTGAAAGGGTTCCAGGAAGCAATGAGGACCAGCATTACTTTTCCCCGCTGGCACCTTTGCTGTGGCAGGAAAACCTGGACGTTTGTCTTTTTTGCTCCGGAGGCTGCCGATAGCGAAAACAGGTGCTTTTGAGGATGGAGTCCGCAGGAAAGCAGAGAGGGCCAAATTGTCTGTGGCATTTGAAAGAGTTCCAGGAGGCAGTTAGAACCATCATTACTTTTCCCTGCTGGCACCTTTGCTGTGGCAGGAAAACCTGTACGTTTGTCTTTTTTGCTCCGGAGGTTGCCGAAAGCGAAAACAGGTGCTTTTGAGGATGGAGTCCGCAGGAAAGCAGAGAGGGCCAAATTGTCTGTGGCATTTGAAAGAGTTCCAGGAGGCAGTGAGAACCAGCATCACTTTTCCCTGCTGGCACCTTTGCTGTGGCAGCAAAAGCTGGACGTTTGTCTTTTTTCCTCCTGGGGGCGCCGAAAGTGAAAAAAGGTGCTTTTGAGGCTAGAGTGCGCAGGAAAGCAGAGAGGGCCAAATTGTGTAGGGCATTTGAAGGGGTTCCAGGAGGCAGTGAGGACCAGCATCACTTTTCTCCGCTGGCACCTTTGCTGTGGCAGCAAAACCTGGACGTTTGTCTTTTTTGCTCCAAACAGCGCCGAAAGTGAAAAAAGATGCCTTTGAGGCTAGAGTGCGCAGGAAAGCAGAGAGGGCCAAATTGTGTGGGGCATTTGAAGGGGTTCCAGGAGGCAGTGAGGACCAGCATCACTTTTCCCCGCTGGCACCTTTGCTGTGGCAGCAAAAGCTGGACGTTTGTCTTTTTTGCTCCAAACAGCGCCGAAAGTGAAAAAAGGTGCTTTTGAGGCTAGAGTGTGCAGGAAAGCAGAGAGGGCCAAATTGTGTGGGGCATTAGAAGGGGTTCCAGGAGGCAGTGAGGACCAGCATTACTTTTCCCCGCTGGCACCTTTGCTGTGGCAGCAAAAGCTGGACGTTTGTCTTTTTTGCTCCTGAGAATGCCGAAAGCGAAAACAGGTGCTTTTGAGGATGGAGTCCGCAGGAAAGCAGAGAGGGCCAAATTGTCTGTGGCATTTGAAAGGGTTCCAGGAAGCAATGAGGACCAGCATTACTTTTCCCCGCTGGCACCTTTGCTGTGGCAGGAAAACCTGGACGTTTGTCTTTTTTGCTCCGGAGGCTGCCGATAGCGAAAACAGGTGCTTTTGAGGATGGAGTCCGCAGGAAAGCAGAGAGGGCCAAATTGTCTGTGGCATTTGAAAGAGTTCCAGGAGGCAGTTAGAACCATCATTACTTTTCCCTGCTGGCACCTTTGCTGTGGCAGGAAAACCTGTACGTTTGTCTTTTTTGCTCCGGAGGTTGCCGAAAGCGAAAACAGGTGCTTTTGAGGATGGAGTCCGCAGGAAAGCAGAGAGGGCCAAATTGTCTGGGGCATTTGAAAGGGTTCCAGGAGGCAGTGAGAACCAGCATTACTTTTCCCCGCTGGCACCTTTGCTGTGGCAGCAAAAGCTGGACGTTTGACTTTTTTGCTCCTGAGGTTGCCGAAAGCGAAAACAGGTGCTATTGAGGATGGAGTCCGCAGGAAAGCAGAGAGGGCCAAATTGTCTGTGGCATTTGAAAGAGTTCCAGGAGGCAGTGAGAACCAGCATTACTTTTCCCCGCTGGCACCTTTGCTGTGGCAGCAAAAGCTGGACGTTTGTCTTTTTGCTCCGGAGGCTGCCGAAAGCGAAAACAGGTGCTTTTGAGGATGGAGTCCGCAGGAAAGCAGAGAGGGCCAAATTGTCTGTGGCATTTGAAGAGGTTCCAGGACGCAGTGAGAACGAGCATTACTTTTCCCCGCTGGCACCTTTGCTGTGGCAGCAAAAGCTGGACGTTTGTCTTTTTTGCTCCGGAGGCTGCCGAAAGCGAAAACAGGTGCTTTTGAGGATGGAGTCCGCAGGAAAGCAGAGAGTGCCAAATTGTCTGTGGCATTTGAAAGAGTTCCAGGAGGCAGTGAGAACCAGCATTACTTTTCCCCGCTGGCACCTTTGCTGTGGCAGCAAAAGCTGGACGTTTGTCTTTTTACCACCGGAGGGCGCCGAAAGTGAAAAAAGGCGCTTTTGAGGATGGAGTCCGCAGGAAAGCAGAGAGGGCCAAATTGTCTGGGGCATTTGAAGGGGTTCCAGGAGGCAGTGAGAACCAGCATTACTTTTCCCTGCTGGCACCTTTGCTGTGGCAGCAAAAGCTGGACGTTTGTCTTTTTTGCTCCGGAGGCTGCCGAAAGCGAAAACAGGTGCTTTTGAGGATGGAGTCCGCAGGAAAGCAGAGAGGGCCAAATTGTCTGGGGCATTTGAAAGGGTTCCAGGAGGCAGTGAGGACCAGCATTACTTTTCCCCGCTGGCACCTTTGCTGTGGCAGCAAAAGCTGGACGTTTGTCTTTTTTGCTCCGGAGGCTGCCGAAAGCGAAAACAGGTGCTTTTGAGGATGGAGTCCGCAGGAAAGCAGAGAGGGCCAAATTGTCTGGGGCATTTGAAAGGGTTCCAGGAGGCAGTGAGAACCAGCATTACTTTTCCCCGCTGGCACCTTTGCTGTGGCAGCAAAAGCTGGACGTTTGTCTTTTTTGCACCGCAGGTTGCCGAAAGCGAAAACAGGTGCTTTTGAGGATGGAGTCCGCAGGAAAGCAGAGAGGGCCAAATTGTCTGTGGCATTTGAAAGGGTTCCAGGAGGCAGTGAGAACCAGCATTACTTTTCCCCGCTGACACCTTTGCTGTGGCAGCAAAAGCTGGACGTTTGTCTTTTTTGCTCCTGAGAATGCCGAAAGCGAAAACAGGTGCTTTTGAGGATGGAGTCCGCAGGAAAGCAGAGAGGGCCAAATTGTCTGTGGCATTTGAAAGGGTTCCAGGAGGCAGTGAGGACCAGCATTACTTTTCCATGCTGGCACCTTTGCTGTGGCAGCAAAAGCTGGACGTTTGTCTTTTTTGCTCCGGAGGCTGCCGAAAGCGAAAACAGGTGCTTTTGAGGATGGAGTCCGCAGGAAAGCAGAGAGGGCCAAATTGTCTGGGGCATTTGAAAGGGTTCCAGGAGGCAGTGAGAACCAGCATTACTTTTCCCCGCTGGCACCTTTGCTGTGGCAGCAAAAGCTGGACGTTTGTCTTTTTTGCACCGCAGGTTGCCGAAAGCGAAAACAGGTGCTTTTGAGGATGGAGTCCGCAGGAAAGCAGAGAGTGCCAAATTGTCTGTGGCATTTGAAGAGGTTCCAGGACGCAGTGAGAACGAGCATTACTTTTCCCCGCTGGCACCTTTGCTGTGGCAGCAAAAGCTGGACGTTTGTCTTTTTTGCTCCGGAGGCTGCCGAAAGCGAAAACAGGTGCTTTTGAGGATGGAGTCCGCAGGAAAGCACTGAGTGCCAAATTGTCTGTGGCATTTGAAGAGGTTCCAGGAGGCAATGAGGACTAGCATCACTTTTCCCCACTGGCACCTTTGCTGTGGCAGCAAAAGCTGGACGTTTGTCTTTTTACCACCGGAGGGCGCCGAAAGTGAAAAAAGGCGCTTTTGAGGATAGAGTCCGCAGGAAAGCAGAGAGGGCCAAATGGTCTGGGGCATTTGAAGGGGTTCCAGGAGGCAGTGAGGACCAGCATTACTTTTCCCCGCTGGCACCTTTGCTGTGGCAGCAAAAGCTGGACGTTTGTCTTTTTTGCTCCGGAGGTTGCCGAAAGCGAAAATAGGTGCTTTTGAGGATGGAGTCTGCAGGAAAGCATAGAGGGCCAAATTGTGTGGGGCATTTGAAAGGGTTCCAGGAGGCAGTGAGAACCAGCATCACTTTTCCCGGCTGGCACCTTTGCTGTGGCAGCAAAAGCTGGACGTTTGTCTTTTTTCCTCCTGGGGGCGCCGAAAGTGAAAAAAGGTGCTTTTGAGGCTAGAGTGCGCAGGAAAGCAGAGAGGGCCAAATTGTGTAGGGCATTTGAAGGGGTTCCAGGAGGAAGTGAGGACCAGCATCACTTTTCTCCGCTGGCACCTTTGCTGTGGCAGCAAAACCTGGACGTTTGTCTTTTTTGCTCCAAACAGCGCCGAAAGTGAAAAAAGATGCCTTTGAGGCTAGAGTGCGCAGGAAAGCAGAGAGGGCCAAATTGTGTGGGGCATTTGAAGGGGTTCCAGGAGGCAGTGAGGACCAGCATTACTTTTCCCCGCTGGCACCTTTGCTGTGGCAGCAAAAGCTGGACGTTTGTCTTTTTTGCTCCAAACAGCGCCGAAAGTGAAAAAAGGTGCTTTTGAGGCTAGAGTGTGCAGGAAAGCAGAGAGGGCCAAATTGTGTGGGGCATTAGAAGGGGTTCCAGGAGGCAGTGAGGACCAGCATTACTTTTCCCCGCTGGCACCTTTGCTGTGGCAGGAAAACCTGGACGTTTGTCTTTTTTGCTCCGGAGGCTGCCGATAGCGAAAACAGGTGCTTTTGAGGATGGAGTCCGCAGGAAAGCAGAGAGGGCCAAATTGTCTGTGGCATTTGAAAGAGTTCCAGGAGGCAGTGAGAACCAGCATTACTTTTCCCCGCTGGCACCTTTGCTGTGGCAGCAAAAGCTGGACGTTTGTCTTTTTTGCTCCTGAGGTTGCCGAAAGCGAAAACAGGTGCTATTGAGGATGGAGTCCGCAGGAAAGCAGAGAGGGCCAAATTGTCTGTGGCATTTGAAAGAGTTCCAGGAGGCAGTGAGAACCAGCATTACTTTTCCCCGCTGGCACCTTTGCTGTGGCAGCAAAAGCTGGACGTTTGTCTTTTTGCTCCGGAGGCTGCCGAAAGCGAAAACAGGTGCTTTTGAGGATGGAGTCCGCAGGAAAGCAGAGAGGGCCAAATTGTCTGTGGCATTTCAAAGAGTTCCAGGAGGCAGTTAGAACCATCATTACTTTTCCAAGCTGGCACCTTTGCTGTGGCAGGAAAACCTGTACGTTTGTCTTTTTTGCTCCGGAGGCTGCCGAAAGCGAAAACAGGTGCTTTTGAGGATGGAGTCCGCAGGAAAGCAGAGAGTGCCAAATTGTCTGTGGCATTTGAAGAGGTTCCAGGACGCAGTGAGAACGAGCATTACTTTTCCCTGCTGGCACCTTTGCTGTGGCAGGAAAACCTCTACGTTTGTCTTTTTTGCTCCGGAGGCTGCCGAAAGCGAAAACAGGTGCTTTTGAGGATGGAGTCCGCAGGAAAGCAGAGAGGGCCAAATTGTCTGTGGCATTTGAAAGAGTTCCAGGAGGCAGTGAGAACCAGCATTACTTTTCCCCGCTGGCACCTTTGCTGTGGCAGCAAAAGCTGGACGTTTGTCTTTTTACCACCGGAGGGCGCCGAAAGTGAAAAAAGGCGCTTTTGAGGATAGAGTCCGCAGGAAAGCAGAGAGGGCCAAATTGTCTGGGGCATTTGAAGGGGTTCCAGGAGGCAGTGAGAACCAGCATTACTTTTCCCCGCTGGCACCTTTGCTGTGGCAGCAAAAGCTGGACGTTTGTCTTTTTTGCTCCGGAGGCTGCCGAAAGCGAAAACAGGTGCTTTTGAGGATGGAGTCCGCAGGAAAGCAGAGAGGGCCAAATTGTCTGGGGCATTTGAAAGGGTTCCAGGAGGCAGTGAGGACCAGCATTACTTTTCCCCGCTGGCACCTTTGCTGTGGCAGCAAAAGCTGGACGTTTGTCTTTTTTGCTCCGGAGGCTGCCGAAAGCGAAAACAGGTGCTTTTGAGGATGGAGTCCGCAGGAAAGCAGAGAGGGCCAAATTGTCTGGGGCATTTGAAAGGGTTCCAGGAGGCAGTGAGAACCAGCATTACTTTTCCCCGCTGGCACCTTTGCTGTGGCAGCAAAAGCTGGACGTTTGTCTTTTTTGCTCCGGAGGCTGCCGAAAGCGAAAACAGGTGCTTTTGAGGATGGAGTCCGCAGGAAAGCAGAGAGGGCCAAATTGTCTGTGGCATTTTAAAGGGTTCCAGGAGGCAGTGAGGACCAGCATTACTTTTCCCCGCTGGCACCTTTGCTGTGGCAGCAAAAGCTGGACGTTTGTCTTTTTTGCTCCGGAGGCTGCCGAAAGCGAAAACAGGTGCTTTTGAGGATGGAGTCCGCAGGAAAGCAGAGAGGGCCAAATTGTCTGGGGCATTTGAAAGGGTTCCAGGAGGCAGTGAGAACCAGCATTACTTTTCCCCGCTGGCACCTTTGCTGTGGCAGCAAAAGCTGGACGTTTGTCTTTTTTGCACCGCAGGTTGCCGAAAGCGAAAACAGGTGCTTTTGAGGATGGAGTCCGCAGGAAAGCAGAGAGGGCCAAATTGTCTGGGGCATTTGAAGAGGTTCCAGGACGCAGTGAGAACGAGCATTACTTTTCCCTGCTGGCACCTTTGCTGTGGCAGGAAAACCTCTACGTTTGTCTTTTTTGCTCCGGAGGCTGCCGAAAGCGAAGACAGGTGCTTTTGAGGATGGAGTCCGCAGGAAAGCAGAGAGGGCCAAATTGTCTGTGGCATTTGAAAGAGTTCCAGGAGGCAGTGAGAACCAGCATTACTTTTCCCCGCTGGCACCTTTGCTGTGGCAGCAAAAGCTGGACGTTTGTCTTTTTACCACCGGAGGGCGCCGAAAGTGAAAAAAGGCGCTTTTGAGGATAGAGTCCGCAGGAAAGCAGAGAGGGCCAAATTGTCTGGGGCATTTGAAGGGGTTCCAGGACGCAGTGAGAACCAGCATTACTTTTCCCCGCTGGCACCTTTGCTGTGGCAGCAAAAGCTGGACGTTTGTCTTTTTTGCTCCGGAGGCTGCCGAAAGCGAAAACAGGTGCTTTTGAGGATGGAGTCCGCAGGAAAGCAGAGAGGGCCAAATTGTCTGTGGCATTTGAAAGGGTTCCAGGAGGCAGTGAGGACCAGCATTACTTTTCCCCGCTGGCACCTTTGCTGTGGCAGCAAAAGCTGGACGTTTGTCTTTTTTGCTCCGGAGGCTGCCGAAAGCGAAAACAGGTGCTTTTGAGGATGGAGTCCGCAGGAAAGCAGAGAGGGCCAAATTGTCTGGGGCATTTGAAAGGGTTCCAGGAGGCAGTGAGAACCAGCATTACTTTTCCCCGCTGGCACCTTTGCTGTGGCAGCAAAAGCTGGACGTTTGTCTTTTTTGCACCGCAGGTTGCCGAAAGCGAAAACAGGTGCTTTTGAGGATGGAGTCCGGAGGAAAGCAGAGAGGGCCAAATTGTCTGTGGCATTTGAAAGGGTTCCAGGAGGCAGTGAGAACCAGCATTACTTTTCCCCGCTGGCACCTTTGCTGTGGCAGCAAAAGCTGGACGTTTGTCTTTTTTGCTCCGGAGGCTGCCGAAAGCGAAAACAGGTGCTTTTGAGGATGGAGTCCGCAGGAAAGCAGAGAGGGCCAAATTGTCTGTGGCATTTGAAAGGGTTCCAGGAGGCAGTGAGGACCAGCATTACTTTTCCCCGCTGGCACCTTTGCTGTGGCAGCAAAAGCTGGACGTTTGTCTTTTTTGCTCCGGAGGCTGCCGAAAGCGAAAACAGGTGCTTTTGAGGATGGAGTCCGCAGGAAAGCAGAGAGGGCCAAATTGTCTGGGGCATTTGAAAGGGTTCCAGGAGGCAGTGAGAACCAGCATTACTTTTCCCCGCTGGCACCTTTGCTGTGGCAGCAAAAGCTGGACGTTTGTCTTTTTTGCACCGCAGGTTGCCGAAAGCGAAAACAGGTGCTTTTGAGGATGGAGTCCGCAGGAAAGCAGAGAGGGCCAAATTGTCTGTGGCTTTTGAAGAGGTTCCAGGAGGCAATGAGGACTAGCATCACTTTTCCCCGCTGGCACCTTTGCTGTGGCAGCAAAACCTGGACGTTTGTCTTTTTTGCTCCAAACAGCGCCGAAAGTGAAAAAAGGTGCTTTTGAGGCTAGAGTGTGCAGGAAAGCAGAGAGGGCCAAATTGTGTGGGGCATTAGAAGGGGTTCCAGGAGGCAGTGAGGACCAGCATCACTTTTCCCCGCTGGCACCTTTGCTGTGGCAGCATTAGCTGGACATTTGTCTTTTTTTGCTCCAAAGAGCGCCAAAAGTGAAAAAAGGTGCTTTTGAGGCTAGAGTGTGCAGGAAAGCAGAGAGGGCCAAATTGTCTGTGGCATTAGAAGGGGTTCCAGGAGGCAGTAAGGACCAGCATCACTTTTCCCCGCTGGCACCTTTGCTGTGGCAGCAAAAGCTGGACGTTTGTCTTTTTTGCTCCGGAGGTTGCCGAAAGCGAAAAAAGGTGCTTTTGAGGATGGAGTCCGCAGGAAAGCAGAGAGGGCCAAATTCTCTGGGGCATTTGAAAGGGTTTCAGGAGGCAGTGAGAACCAGCATTACTTTTCCCTGCTGGCACCTTTGCTGTGGCAGCAAAAGGTGGACGTTTGTCTTTTTTGCTCCGGAGGTTGCCGAAAGTGAAAACAGGTGCTTTTGAGGATGGAGTCCGCAGGAAAGCAGAGACGGCCAAATTGTCTGGGGCATTTGAAAGGGTTCCAGGAGGCAGTGAGAACCAGCATTACTTTTCCCCGCTGGCACCTTTGCTGTGGCAGCAAAAGCTGGACGTTTGTCTTTTTTGCTCCGGAGGCTGCCGAAAGCGAAAACAGGTGCTTTTGAGGATTGAGTCCGCAGAAAAGCAGAGAGGGCCAAATTGTCTGGGGCATTTGAAAGGGTTCCAGGAGGCAGTGAGGACCAGCATTACTTTTTCCTGCTGTCACATTTGCTGTGGCAGCAAAAGCTGGACATTTGTCTTTTTACCACCGGAGGGCGCCGAAAGTGAAAAAAGGCGCTTTTGAGGATAGAGTCCGCAGGAAAGCAGAGAGGGCCAAATGGTCTGGGGCATTTGAAGGGGTTCCAGGAGGCAGTGAGGACCAGCATTACTTTTCCCCGCTGGCACCTTTGCTGTGGCAGCAAAAGCTGGACGTTTGTCTTTTTTGCTCCTGAGAATGCCGAAAGCGAAAACAGGTGCTTTTGAGGATGGAGTCCGCAGGAAAGCAGAGAGGGCCAAATTGTCTGTGGCATTTGAAAGGGTTCCAGGAAGCAATGAGGACCAGCATTACTTTTCCCCGCTGGCACCTTTGCTGTGGCAGGAAAACCTGGACGTTTGTCTTTTTTGCTCTGGAGGCTGCCGATAGCGAAAACAGGTGCTTTTGAGGATGGAGTCCGCAGGAAAGCAGAGAGGGCCAAATTGTCTGTGGCATTTCAAAGAGTTCCAGGAGGCAGTTAGAACCATCATTACTTTTCCCCGCTGGCACCTTTGCTGTGGCAGGAAAACCTGTACGTTTGTCTTTTTTGCTCCGGAGGCTGCCGAAAGCGAAAACAGGTGCTTTTGAGGATGGAGTCCGCAGGAAAGCAGAGAGGGCCAAATTGTGTGGGGCATTTGAAAGGGTTCCAGGAGGCAGTGAGAACCAGCATTACTTTTCCCCGCTGGCACCTTTGCTGTGGCAGCAAAAGCTGGACGTTTGTCTTTTTTGCTCCTGAGGCTGCCGAAAGCGAAAACAGGTGCTTTTGAGGATGGAGTCCGCAGGAAAGCAGAGAGTGCCAAATTGTCTGTGGCATTTGAAGAGGTTCCAGGACGCAGTGAGAACCAGCATTACTTTTCCCTGCTGGCACCTTTGCTGTGGCAGGAAAACCTGTACGTTTGTCTTTTTTGCTCCGGAGGCTGCCGAAAGCGAAAACAGGTGCTTTTGAGGATGGAGTCCGCAGGAAAGCAGAGAGGGCCAAATTGTCTGTGGCATTTGAAAGAGTTCCAGGAGGCAATGAGGACGAGCATCACTTTTCCCCGCTGGCACCTTTGCTGTGGCAGCAAAAGCTGGACGTTTGTCTTTTTTGCTCCGGAGGTTGCCGAAAGTGAAAAAAGGCGCTTTTGAGGATAGAGTCCGCAGGAAAGCAGAGAGGGCCAAATGGTATGGGGCATTTGAAGGGGTTCCAGGAGGCAGTGAGAACCAGCATTACTTTTCCCCGCTGGCACCTTTGCTGTGGCAGCAAAAGCTGGACGTTTGTCTTTTTTGCTCCGGAGGCTGGCGAAAGCGAAAAAAGGTGCTTTTGAGGATGGAGTCCGCAGGAAAGCAGAGAGAGCCAAATTGTCTGGGGCATTTGAAAGGGTTCAAGGAGGCAATGAGGACCAGCATTACTTTTCCCCGCTGGCACCTTTGCTGTGGCAGCAAAAGCTGGACGTTTGTCTTTTTTGCTCCAAACAGCGCCGAAAGTGAAAAAAGGTGCTTTTGAGGCTAGAGTGTGCAGGAAAGCAGAGAGGGCCAAATTGTGTGGGGCATTAGAAGGGGTTCCAGGAGGCAGTGAGGACCAGCATCACTTTTCCCCGCTGGCACCTTTGCTGTGGCAGCATTAGCTGGACATTTGTCTTTTTTTGCTCCAAAGAGCGCCAAAAGTGAAAAAAGGTGCTTTTGAGGCTAGAGTGTGCAGGAAAGCAGAGAGGGCCAAATTGTCTGGGGCATTAGAAGGGGTTCCAGGAGGCAGTAAGGACCAGCATCACTTTTCCCCGCTGGCACCTTTGCTGTGGCAGCAAAAGCTGGACGTTTGTCTTTTTTGCTCCGGAGGTTGCCGAAAGCGAAAAAAGGTGCTTTTAAGGATGGAGTCCGCAGGAAAGCAGAGAGGGCCAAATTGTCTGTGGCATTTGAAAGGGTTCCAGGAGGCAGTGAGAACCAGCATTACTTTTCCCGGCTGGCACCTTTGCTGTGGCAGCAAAAGCTGGACGTTTGTCTTTTTTGCTCCGGAGGTTGCCGAAAGTGAAAAAAGGCGCTTTTGAGGATAGAGTCCGCAGGAAAGCAGAGAGGGCCAAATGGTATGGGGCATTTGAAGGGGTTCCAGGAGGCAGTGAGAACCAGCATTACTTTTCCCCGCTGGCACCTTTGCTGTGGCAGCAAAAGCTGGACGTTTGTCTTTTTTGCTCCGGAGGCTGCCGAAAGCGAAAACAGGTGCTTTTGAGGATGGAGTCCGCAGGAAAGCAGAGAGAGCCAAATTGTCTGGGGCATTTGAAAGGGTTCAAGGAGGCAATGAGGACCAGCATTACTTTTCCCCGCTGGCACCTTTGCTGTGGCAGCAAAAGCTGGACGTTTGTCTTTTTTGCTCCAAACAGCGCCGAAAGTGAAAAAAGGTGCTTTTGAGGCTAGAGTGTGCAGGAAAGCAGAGAGGGCCAAATTATCTGTGGCATTAGAAGGGGTTCCAGGAGGCAGTAAGGACCAGCATCACTTTTCCCCGCTGGCACCTTTGCTGTGGCAGCAAAAGCTGGACGTTTGTCTTTTTTGCTCCGGAGGTTGCCGAAAGCGAAAAAAGGTGCTTTTGAGGATGGAGTCCGCAGGAAAGCAGAGAGGGCCAAATTGTCTGGGGCATTTGAAAGGGTTCCAGGAGGCAGTGAGAACCAGCATTACTTTTCCCTGCTGGCACCTTTGCTGTGGCAGCAAAAGGTGGACGTTTGTCTTTTTTGCTCCGGAGGTTGCCGAAAGTGAAAACAGGTGCTTTTGAGGATGGAGTCCGCAGGAAAGCAGAGAGGGCCAAATTGTCTGGGGCATTTGAAAGGGTTCCAGGAGGCAGTGAGAACCAGCATTACTTTTCCCCGCTGGCACCTTTGCTGTGGCAGCAAAAGCTGGACGTTTGTCTTTTTTGCTCCGGAGGCTGCCGAAAGCGAAAACAGGTGCTTTTGAGGATTGAGTCCGCAGAAAAGCAGAGAGGGCCAAATTGTCTGGGGCATTTGAAAGGGTTCCAGGAGGCAGTGAGGACCAGCATTACTTTTTCCTGCTGTCACATTTGCTGTGGCAGCAAAAGCTGGACATTTGTCTTTTTACCACCGGAGGGCGCCGAAAGTGAAAAAAGGCGCTTTTGAGGATAGAGTCCGCAGGAAAGCAGAGAGGGCCAAATGGTCTGGGGCATTTGAAGGGGTTCCAGGAGGCAGTGAGGACCAGCATTACTTTTCCCCGCTGGCACCTTTGCTGTGGCAGCAAAAGCTGGACGTTTGTCTTTTTTGCTCCTGAGAATGCCGAAAGCGAAAACAGGTGCTTTTGAGGATGGAGTCCGCAGGAAAGCAGAGAGGGCCAAATTGTCTGTGGCATTTGAAAGGGTTCCAGGAAGCAATGAGGACCAGCATTACTTTTCCCCGCTGGCACCTTTGCTGTGGCAGGAAAACCTGGACGTTTGTCTTTTTTGCTCTGGAGGCTGCCGATAGCGAAAACAGGTGCTTTTGAGGATGGAGTCCGCAGGAAAGCAGAGAGGGCCAAATTGTCTGTGGCATTTCAAAGAGTTCCAGGAGGCAGTTAGAACCATCATTACTTTTCCCCGCTGGCACCTTTGCTGTGGCAGGAAAACCTGTACGTTTGTCTTTTTTGCTCCGGAGGCTGCCGAAAGCGAAAACAGGTGCTTTTGAGGATGGAGTCCGCAGGAAAGCAGAGAGGGCCAAATTGTGTGGGGCATTTGAAAGGGTTCCAGGAGGCAGTGAGAACCAGCATTACTTTTCCCCGCTGGCACCTTTGCTGTGGCAGCAAAAGCTGGACGTTTGTCTTTTTTGCTCCTGAGGCTGCCGAAAGCGAAAACAGGTGCTTTTGAGGATGGAGTCCGCAGGAAAGCAGAGAGTGCCAAATTGTCTGTGGCATTTGAAGAGGTTCCAGGACGCAGTGAGAACCAGCATTACTTTTCCCTGCTGGCACCTTTGCTGTGGCAGGAAAACCTGTACGTTTGTCTTTTTTGCTCCGGAGGCTGCCGAAAGCGAAAACAGGTGCTTTTGAGGATGGAGTCCGCAGGAAAGCAGAGAGGGCCAAATTGTCTGTGGCATTTGAAAGAGTTCCAGGAGGCAATGAGGACGAGCATCACTTTTCCCCGCTGGCACCTTTGCTGTGGCAGCAAAAGCTGGACGTTTGTCTTTTTTGCTCCGGAGGTTGCCGAAAGTGAAAAAAGGCGCTTTTGAGGATAGAGTCCGCAGGAAAGCAGAGAGGGCCAAATGGTATGGGGCATTTGAAGGGGTTCCAGGAGGCAGTGAGAACCAGCATTACTTTTCCCCGCTGGCACCTTTGCTGTGGCAGCAAAAGCTGGACGTTTGTCTTTTTTGCTCCGGAGGCTGGCGAAAGCGAAAACAGTTGCTTTTGAGGATGGAGTCCGCAGGAAAGCAGAGAGAGCCAAATTGTCTGGGGCATTTGAAAGGGTTCAAGGAGGCAATGAGGACCAGCATTACTTTTCCCCGCTGGCACCTTTGCTGTGGCAGCAAAAGCTGGACGTTTGTCTTTTTTGCTCCAAACAGCGCCGAAAGTGAAAAAAGGTGCTTTTGAGGCTAGAGTGTGCAGGAAAGCAGAGAGGGCCAAATTGTGTGGGGCATTAGAAGGGGTTCCAGGAGGCAGTGAGGACCAGCATCACTTTTCCCCGCTGGCACCTTTGCTGTGGCAGCATTAGCTGGACATTTGTCTTTTTTTGCTCCAAAGAGCGCCAAAAGTGAAAAAAGGTGCTTTTGAGGCTAGAGTGTGCAGGAAAGCAGAGAGGGCCAAATTGTCTGGGGCATTAGAAGGGGTTCCAGGAGGCAGTAAGGACCAGCATCACTTTTCCCCGCTGGCACCTTTGCTGTGGCAGCAAAAGCTGGACGTTTGTCTTTTTTGCTCCGGAGGTTGCCGAAAGCGAAAAAAGGTGCTTTTAAGGATGGAGTCCGCAGGAAAGCAGAGAGGGCCAAATTGTCTGTGGCATTTGAAAGGGTTCCAGGAGGCAGTGAGAACCAGCATTACTTTTCCCGGCTGGCACCTTTGCTGTGGCAGCAAAAGCTGGACGTTTGTCTTTTTTGCTCCGGAGGTTGCCGAAAGTGAAAAAAGGCGCTTTTGAGGATAGAGTCCGCAGGAAAGCAGAGAGGGCCAAATGGTATGGGGCATTTGAAGGGGTTCCAGGAGGCAGTGAGAACCAGCATTACTTTTCCCCGCTGGCACCTTTGCTGTGGCAGCAAAAGCTGGACGTTTGTCTTTTTTGCTCCGGAGGCTGGCGAAAGCGAAAACAGGTGCTTTTGAGGATGGAGTCCGCAGGAAAGCAGAGAGAGCCAAATTGTCTGGGGCATTTGAAAGGGTTCAAGGAGGCAATGAGGACCAGCATTACTTTTCCCCGCTGGCACCTTTGCTGTGGCAGCAAAAGCTGGACGTTTGTCTTTTTTGCTCCAAACAGCGCCGAAAGTGAAAAAAGGTGCTTTTGAGGCTAGAGTGTGCAGGAAAGCAGAGAGGGCCAAATTGTGTGGGGCATTAGAAGGGGTTCCAGGAGGCAGTGAGGACCAGCATCACTTTTCCCCGCTGGCACCTTTGCTGTGGCAGCATTAGCTGGACATTTGACTTTTTTTGCTCCAAAGAGCGCCAAAAGTGAAAAAAGGTGCTTTTGAGGATGGAGTGTGCAGGAAAGCAGAGAGGGCCAAATTGTCTGGGGCATTAGAAGGGGTTCCAGGAGGCAGTAAGGACCAGCATCACTTTTCCCCGCTGGCACCTTTGCTGTGGCAGCAAAAGCTGGACGTTTGTCTTTTTTACTCCGGAGGTTGCCGAAAGCGAAAAAAGGTGCTTTTGAGGATGGAGTCCGCAGGAAAGCAGAGAGGGCCAAATTGTCTGGGGCATTTGAAAGGGTTCCAGGAGGCAGTGAGAACCAGCATTACTTTTCCCGGCTGGCACCTTTGCTGTGGCAGCAAAAGGTGGACGTTTGTCTTTTTTGCTCCGGAGGTTGCCGAAAGCGAAAACAGGTGCTTTTGAGGATGGAGTCCGCAGGAAAGCAGAGAGGGCCAAATTGTCTGGGGCATTTGAAAGGGTTCCAGGAGGCAGTGAGGACCAGCATTACTTTTCCCTGCTGGCACCTTTGCTGTGGCAGCAAAAGCTGGACGTTTGTCTTTTTTGCTCCGGAGGCTGCCGAAAGCGAAAACAGGTGCTTTTGAGGATTGAGTCCGCAGAAAAGCAGAGAGGGCCAAATTGTCTGGGGCATTTGAAAGGGTTCCAGGAGGCAGTGAGGACCAGCATTACTTTTTCCTGCTGTCACATTTGCTGTGGCAGCAAAAGCTGGACATTTGTCTTTTTACCACCGGAGGGCGCCGAAAGTGAAAAAAGGCGCTTTTGAGGATAGAGTCCGCAGGAAAGCAGAGAGGGCCAAATGGTCTGGGGCATTTGAAGGGGTTCCAGGAGGCAGTGAGGACCAGCATTACTTTTCCCCGCTGGCACCTTTGCTGTGGCAGCAAAAGCTGGACGTTTGTCTTTTTTGCACCGCAGGTTGCCGAAAGCGAAAACAGGTGCTTTTGAGGATGGAGTCCGCAGGAAAGCAGAGAGGGCCAAATTGTCTGTGGCTTTTGAAGAGGTTCCAGGAGGCAATGAGGACTAGCATCACTTTTCCCCGCTGGCACCTTTGCTGTGGCAGCAAAACCTGGACGTTTGTCTTTTTTGCTCCAAACAGCGCCGAAAGTGAAAAAAGGTGCTTTTGAGGCTAGAGTGTGCAGGAAAGCAGAGAGGGCCAAATTGTGTGGGGCATTAGAAGGGGTTCCAGGAGGCAGTGAGGACCAGCATCACTTTTCCCCGCTGGCACCTTTGCTGTGGCAGCATTAGCTGGACATTTGTCTTTTTTTGCTCCAAAGAGCGCCAAAAGTGAAAAAAGGTGCTTTTGAGGCTAGAGTGTGCAGGAAAGCAGAGAGGGCCAAATTGTCTGTGGCATTAGAAGGGGTTCCAGGAGGCAGTAAGGACCAGCATCACTTTTCCCCGCTGGCACCTTTGCTGTGGCAGCAAAAGCTGGACGTTTGTCTTTTTTGCTCCGGAGGTTGCCGAAAGCGAAAAAAGGTGCTTTTGAGGATGGAGTCCGCAGGAAAGCAGAGAGGGCCAAATTGTCTGGGGCATTTGAAAGGGTTCCAGGAGGCAGTGAGAACCAGCATTACTTTTCCCTGCTGGCACCTTTGCTGTGGCAGCAAAAGGTGGACGTTTGTCTTTTTTGCTCCGGAGGTTGCCGAAAGTGAAAACAGGTGCTTTTGAGGATGGAGTCCGCAGGAAAGCAGAGAGGGCCAAATTGTCTGTGGCATTTGAAAGGGTTCCAGGAGGCAGTGAGAACCAGCATTACTTTTCCCCGCTGGCACCTTTGCTGTGGCAGCAAAAGCTGGACGTTTGTCTTTTTTGCTCCGGAGGCTGCCGAAAGCGAAAACAGGTGCTTTTGAGGATTGAGTCCGCAGAAAAGCAGAGAGGGCCAAATTGTCTGGGGCATTTGAAAGGGTTCCAGGAGGCAGTGAGGACTAGCATCACTTTTCTCCACTGGCACCTTTGCTGTGGCAGCAAAAGCTGGACGTTTGTCTTTTTACCACCGGAGGGCGCCGAAAGTGAAAAAAGGCGCTTTTGAGGATAGAGTCCGCAGGAAAGCAGAGAGGGCCAAATGGTCTGGGGCATTTGAAGGGGTTCCAGGAGGCAGTGAGGACCAGCATTACTTTTCCCCGCTGGCACCTTTGCTGTGGCAGCAAAAGCTGGACGTTTGTCTTTTTTGCTCCTGAGAATGCCGAAAGCGAAAACAGGTGCTTTTGAGGATGGAGTCCGCAGGAAAGCAGAGAGGGCCAAATTGTCTGTGGCATTTGAAAGGGTTCCAGGAAGCAATGAGGACCAGCATTACTTTTCCCCGCTGGCACCTTTGCTGTGGCAGGAAAACCTGGACGTTTGTCTTTTTTGCTCTGGAGGCTGCCGATAGCGAAAACAGGTGCTTTTGAGGATGGAGTCCGCAGGAAAGCAGAGAGGGCCAAATTGTCTGTGGCATTTCAAAGAGTTCCAGGAGGCAGTTAGAACCATCATTACTTTTCCCCGCTGGCACCTTTGCTGTGGCAGCAAAAGCTGGACGTTTGTCTTTTTTGCTCCGGAGGCTGCCGAAAGCGAAAACAGGTGCTTTTGAGGATGGAGTCCGCAGGAAAGCAGAGAGGGCCAAATTGTGTGGGGCATTTGAAAGGGTTCCAGGAGGCAGTGAGAACCAGCATTACTTTTCCCCGCTGGCACCTTTGCTGTGGCAGCAAAAGCTGGACGTTTGTCTTTTTTGCTCCTGAGGCTGCCGAAAGCGAAAACAGGTGCTTTTGAGGATGGAGTCCGCAGGAAAGCAGAGAGTGCCAAATTGTCTGTGGCATTTGAAGAGGTTCCAGGACGCAGTGAGAACCAGCATTACTTTTCCCTGCTGGCACCTTTGCTGTGGCAGGAAAACCTGTACGTTTGTCTTTTTTGCTCCGGAGGCTGCCGAAAGCGAAAACAGGTGCTTTTGAGGATGGAGTCCGCAGGAAAGCAGAGAGGGCCAAATTGTCTGTGGCATTTGAAAGAGTTCCAGGAGGCAATGAGGACGAGCATCACTTTTCCCCGCTGGCACCTTTGCTGTGGCAGCAAAAGCTGGACGTTTGTCTTTTTTGCTCCGGAGGTTGCCGAAAGTGAAAAAAGGCGCTTTTGAGGATAGAGTCCGCAGGAAAGCAGAGAGGGCCAAATGGTATGGGGCATTTGAAGGGGTTCCAGGAGGCAGTGAGAACCAGCATTACTTTTCCCCGCTGGCACCTTTGCTGTGGCAGCAAAAGCTGGACGTTTGTCTTTTTTGCTCCGGAGGCTGGCGAAAGCGAAAACAGGTGCTTTTGAGGATGGAGTCCGCAGGAAAGCAGAGAGAGCCAAATTGTCTGGGGCATTTGAAAGGGTTCAAGGAGGCAATGAGGACCAGCATTACTTTTCCCCGCTGGCACCTTTGCTGTGGCAGCAAAAGCTGGACGTTTGTCTTTTTTGCTCCAAACAGCGCCGAAAGTGAAAAAAGGTGCTTTTGAGGCTAGAGTGTGCAGGAAAGCAGAGAGGGCCAAATTGTGTGGGGCATTAGAAGGGGTTCCAGGAGGCAGTGAGGACCAGCATCACTTTTCCCCGCTGGCACCTTTGCTGTGGCAGCATTAGCTGGACATTTGTCTTTTTTTGCTCCAAAGAGCGCCAAAAGTGAAAAAAGGTGCTTTTGAGGCTAGAGTGTGCAGGAAAGCAGAGAGGGCCAAATTGTCTGGGGCATTAGAAGGGGTTCCAGGAGGCAGTAAGGACCAGCATCACTTTTCCCCGCTGGCACCTTTGCTGTGGCAGCAAAAGCTGGACGTTTGTCTTTTTTGCTCCGGAGGTTGCCGAAAGCGAAAACAGGTGCTTTTAAGGATGGAGTCCGCAGGAAAGCAGAGAGGGCCAAATTGTCTGTGGCATTTGAAAGGGTTCCAGGAGGCAGTGAGAACCAGCATTACTTTTCCCGGCTGGCACCTTTGCTGTGGCAGCAAAAGCTGGACGTTTGTCTTTTTTGCTCCGGAGGTTGCCGAAAGTGAAAAAAGGCGCTTTTGAGGATAGAGTCCGCAGGAAAGCAGAGAGGGCCAAATGGTATGGGGCATTTGAAGGGGTTCCAGGAGGCAGTGAGAACCAGCATTACTTTTCCCCGCTGGCACCTTTGCTGTGGCAGCAAAAGCTGGACGTTTGTCTTTTTTGCTCCGGAGGCTGGCGAAAGCGAAAACAGGTGCTTTTGAGGATGGAGTCCGCAGGAAAGCAGAGAGAGCCAAATTGTCTGGGGCATTTGAAAGGGTTCAAGGAGGCAATGAGGACCAGCATTACTTTTCCCCGCTGGCACCTTTGCTGTGGCAGCAAAAGCTGGACGTTTGTCTTTTTTGCTCCAAACAGCGCCGAAAGTGAAAAAAGGTGCTTTTGAGGCTAGAGTGTGCAGGAAAGCAGAGAGGGCCAAATTGTCTGTGGCATTAGAAGGGGTTCCAGGAGGCAGTAAGGACCAGCATCACTTTTCCCCGCTGGCACCTTTGCTGTGGCAGCAAAAGCTGGACGTTTGTCTTTTTTGCTCCGGAGGTTGCCGAAAGCGAAAAAAGGTGCTTTTGAGGATGGAGTCCGCAGGAAAGCAGAGAGGGCCAAATTGTCTGGGGCATTTGAAAGGGTTCCAGGAGGCAGTGAGAACCAGCATTACTTTTCCCCGCTGGCACCTTTGCTGTGGCAGCAAAAGCTGGACGTTTGTCTTTTTTGCTCCGGAGGCTGCCGAAAGCGAAAACAGGTGCTTTTGAGGATTGAGTCCGCAGAAAAGCAGAGAGGGCCAAATTGTCTGGGGCATTTGAAAGGGTTCCAGGAGGCAGTGAGGACCAGCATTACTTTTTCCTGCTGTCACTTTTGCTGTGGCAGCAAAAGCTGGACATTTGTCTTTTTACCACCGGAGGGCGCCGAAAGTGAAAAAAGGCGCTTTTGAGGATAGAGTCCGCAGGAAAGCAGAGAGGGCCAAATGGTCTGGGGCATTTGAAGGGGTTCCAGGAGGCAGTGAGGACCAGCATTACTTTTCCCCGCTGGCACCTTTGCTGTGGCAGCAAAAGCTGGACGTTTGTCTTTTTTGCACCGCAGGTTGCCGAAAGCGAAAACAGGTGCTTTTGAGGATGGAGTCCGCAGGAAAGCAGAGAGGGCCAAATTGTCTGTGGCTTTTGAAGAGGTTCCAGGAGGCAATGAGGACTAGCATCACTTTTCCCCGCTGGCACCTTTGCTGTGGCAGCAAAACCTGGACGTTTTTCTTTTTTGCTCCAAACAGCGCCGAAAGTGAAAAAAGGTGCTTTTGAGGCTAGAGTGTGCAGGAAAGCAGAGAGGGCCAAATTGTGTGGGGCATTAGAAGGGGTTCCAGGAGGCAGTGAGGACCAGCATCACTTTTCCCCGCTGGCACCTTTGCTGTGGCAGCATTAGCTGGACATTTGTCTTTTTTTGCTCCAAAGAGCGCCAAAAGTGAAAAAAGGTGCTTTTGAGGCTAGAGTGTGCAGGAAAGCAGAGAGGGCCAAATTGTCTGTGGCATTAGAAGGGGTTCCAGGAGGCAGTAAGGACCAGCATCACTTTTCCCCGCTGGCACCTTTGCTGTGGCAGCAAAAGCTGGACGTTTGTCTTTTTTGCTCCGGAGGTTGCCGAAAGCGAAAAAAGGTGCTTTTGAGGATGGAGTCCGCAGGAAAGCAGAGAGGGCCAAATTGTCTGGGGCATTTGAAAGGGTTCCAGGAGGCAGTGAGAACCAGCATTACTTTTCCCCGCTGGCACCTTTGCTGTGGCAGCAAAAGCTGGACGTTTGTCTTTTTTGCTCCGGAGGTTGCCGAAAGTGAAAACAGGTGCTTTTGAGGATGGAGTCCGCAGGAAAGCAGAGAGGGCCAAATTGTCTGGGGCATTTGAAAGGGTTCCAGGAGGCAGTGAGAACCAGCATTACTTTTCCCCGCTGGCACCTTTGCTGTGGCAGCAAAAGCTGGACGTTTGTCTTTTTTGCTCCGGAGGCTGCCGAAAGCGAAAACAGGTGCTTTTGAGGATTGAGTCCGCAGAAAAGCAGAGAGGGCCAAATTGTCTGGGGCATTTGAAAGGGTTCCAGGAGGCAGTGAGGACCAGCATTACTTTTTCCTGCTGTCACATTTGCTGTGGCAGCAAAAGCTGGACATTTGTCTTTTTACCACCGGAGGGCGCCGAAATTGAAAAAAGGCGCTTTTGAGGATAGAGTCCGCAGGAAAGCAGAGAGGGCCAAATGGTCTGGGGCATTTGAAGGGGTTCCAGGAGGCAGTGAGGACCAGCATTACTTTTCCCCGCTGGCACCTTTGCTGTGGCAGCAAAAGCTGGACGTTTGTCTTTTTTGCTCCTGAGAATGCCGAAAGCGAAAACAGGTGCTTTTGAGGATGGAGTCCGCAGGAAAGCAGAGAGGGCCAAATTGTCTGTGGCATTTGAAAGGGTTCCAGGAAGCAATGAGGACCAGCATTACTTTTCCCCGCTGGCACCTTTGCTGTGGCAGGAAAACCTGGACGTTTGTCTTTTTTGCTCTGGAGGCTGCCGATAGCGAAAACAGGTGCTTTTGAGGATGGAGTCCGCAGGAAAGCAGAGAGGGCCAAATTGTCTGTGGCATTTCAAAGAGTTCCAGGAGGCAGTTAGAACCATCATTACTTTTCCCCGCTGGCACCTTTGCTGTGGCAGGAAAACCTGTACGTTTGTCTTTTTTGCTCCGGAGGCTGCCGAAAGCGAAAACAGGTGCTTTTGAGGATGGAGTCCGCAGGAAAGCAGAGAGGGCCAAATTGTGTGGGGCATTTGAAAGGGTTCCAGGAGGCAGTGAGAACCAGCATTACTTTTCCCCGCTGGCACCTTTGCTGTGGCAGCAAAAGCTGGACGTTTGTCTTTTTTGCTCCTGAGGCTGCCGAAAGCGAAAACAGGTGCTTTTGAGGATGGAGTCCGCAGGAAAGCAGAGAGTGCCAAATTGTCTGTGGCATTTGAAGAGGTTCCAGGACGCAGTGAGAACCAGCATTACTTTTCCCTGCTGGCACCTTTGCTGTGGCAGGAAAACCTGTACGTTTGTCTTTTTTGCTCCGGAGGCTGCCGAAAGCGAAAACAGGTGCTTTTGAGGATGGAGTCCGCAGGAAAGCAGAGAGGGCCAAATTGTCTGTGGCATTTGAAAGAGTTCCAGGAGGCAATGAGGACGAGCATCACTTTTCCCCGCTGGCACCTTTGCTGTGGCAGCAAAAGCTGGACGTTTGTCTTTTTTGCTCCGGAGGTTGCCGAAAGTGAAAAAAGGCGCTTTTGAGGATAGAGTCCGCAGGAAAGCAGAGAGGGCCAAATGGTATGGGGCATTTGAAGGGGTTCCAGGAGGCAGTGAGAACCAGCATTACTTTTCCCCGCTGGCACCTTTGCTGTGGCAGCAAAAGCTGGACGTTTGTCTTTTTTGCTCCGGAGGCTGGCGAAAGCGAAAACAGGTGCTTTTGAGGATGGAGTCCGCAGGAAAGCAGAGAGAGCCAAATTGTCTGGGGCATTTGAAAGGGTTCAAGGAGGCAATGAGGACCAGCATTACTTTTCCCCGCTGGCACCTTTGCTGTGGCAGCAAAAGCTGGACGTTTGTCTTTTTTGCTCCAAACAGCGCCGAAAGTGAAAAAAGGTGCTTTTGAGGCTAGAGTGTGCAGGAAAGCAGAGAGGGCCAAATTGTGTGGGGCATTAGAAGGGGTTCCAGGAGGCAGTGAGGACCAGCATCACTTTTCCCCGCTGGCACCTTTGCTGTGGCAGCATTAGCTGGACATTTGTCTTTTTTTGCTCCAAAGAGCGCCAAAAGTGAAAAAAGGTGCTTTTGAGGCTAGAGTGTGCAGGAAAGCAGAGAGGGCCAAATTGTCTGGGGCATTAGAAGGGGTTCCAGGAGGCAGTAAGGACCAGCATCACTTTTCCCCGCTGGCACCTTTGCTGTGGCAGCAAAAGCTGGACGTTTGTCTTTTTTGCTCCGGAGGTTGCCGAAAGCGAAAAAAGGTGCTTTTAAGGATGGAGTCCGCAGGAAAGCAGAGAGGGCCAAATTGTCTGTGGCATTTGAAAGGGTTCCAGGAGGCAGTGAGAACCAGCATTACTTTTCCCGGCTGGCACCTTTGCTGTGGCAGCAAAAGCTGGACGTTTGTCTTTTTTGCTCCGGAGGTTGCCGAAATTGAAAAAAGGCGCTTTTGAGGATAGAGTCCGCAGGAAAGCAGAGAGGGCCAAATGGTATGGGGCATTTGAAGGGGTTCCAGGAGGCAGTGAGAACCAGCATTACTTTTCCCCGCTGGCACCTTTGCTGTGGCAGCAAAAGCTGGACGTTTGTCTTTTTTGCTCCGGAGGCTGGCGAAAGCGAAAACAGGTGCTTTTGAGGATGGAGTCCGCAGGAAAGCAGAGAGAGCCAAATTGTCTGGGGCATTTGAAAGGGTTCAAGGAGGCAATGAGGACCAGCATTACTTTTCCCCGCTGGCACCTTTGCTGTGGCAGCAAAAGCTGGACGTTTGTCTTTTTTGCTCCAAACAGCGCCGAAAGTGAAAAAAGGTGCTTTTGAGGCTAGAGTGTGCAGGAAAGCAGAGAGGGCCAAATTGTCTGTGGCATTAGAAGGGGTTCCAGGAGGCAGTAAGGACCAGCATCACTTTTCCCCGCTGGCACCTTTGCTGTGGCAGCAAAAGCTGGACGTTTGTCTTTTTTGCTCCGGAGGTTGCCGAAAGCGAAAAAAGGTGCTTTTGAGGATGGAGTCCGCAGGAAAGCAGAGAGGGCCAAATTGTCTGGGGCATTTGAAAGGGTTCCAGGAGGCAGTGAGAACCAGCATTACTTTTCCCTGCTGGCACCTTTGCTGTGGCAGCAAAAGGTGGACGTTTGTCTTTTTTGCTCCGGAGGTTGCCGAAAGTGAAAACAGGTGCTTTTGAGGATGGAGTCCGCAGGAAAGCAGAGAGGGCCAAATTGTCTGGGGCATTTGAAAGGGTTCCAGGAGGCAGTGAGAACCAGCATTACTTTTCCCCGCTGGCACCTTTGCTGTGGCAGCAAAAGCTGGACGTTTGTCTTTTTTGCTCCGGAGGCTGCCGAAAGCGAAAACAGGTGCTTTTGAGGATTGAGTCCGCAGAAAAGCAGAGAGGGCCAAATTGTCTGGGGCATTTGAAAGGGTTCCAGGAGGCAGTGAGGACCAGCATTACTTTTTCCTGCTGTCACATTTGCTGTGGCAGCAAAAGCTGGACATTTGTCTTTTTACCACCGGAGGGCGCCGAAAGTGAAAAAAGGCGCTTTTGAGGATAGAGTCCGCAGGAAAGCAGAGAGGGCCAAATGGTCTGGGGCATTTGAAGGGGTTCCAGGAGGCAGTGAGGACCAGCATTACTTTTCCCCGCTGGCACCTTTGCTGTGGCAGCAAAAGCTGGACGTTTGTCTTTTTTGCTCCTGAGAATGCCGAAAGCGAAAACAGGTGCTTTTGAGGATGGAGTCCGCAGGAAAGCAGAGAGGGCCAAATTGTCTGTGGCATTTGAAAGGGTTCCAGGAAGCAATGAGGACCAGCATTACTTTTCCCCGCTGGCACCTTTGCTGTGGCAGGAAAACCTGGACGTTTGTCTTTTTTGCTCTGGAGGCTGCCGATAGCGAAAACAGGTGCTTTTGAGGATGGAGTCCGCAGGAAAGCAGAGAGGTCCAAATTGTCTGTGGCATTTCAAAGAGTTCCAGGAGGCAGTTAGAACCATCATTACTTTTCCCCGCTGGCACCTTTGCTGTGGCAGGAAAACCTGTACGTTTGTCTTTTTTGCTCCGGAGGCTGCCGAAAGCGAAAACAGGTGCTTTTGAGGATGGAGTCCGCAGGAAAGCAGAGAGGGCCAAATTGTCTGGGGCATTTGAAAGGGTTCCAGGAGGCAGTGAGAACCAGCATTACTTTTCCCCGCTGGCACCTTTGCTGTGGCAGCAAAAGCTGGACGTTTGTCTTTTTTGCTCCTGAGGCTGCCGAAAGCGAAAACAGGTGCTTTTGAGGATGGAGTCCGCAGGAAAGCAGAGAGTGCCAAATTGTCTGTGGCATTTGAAGAGGTTCCAGGACGCAGTGAGAACCAGCATTACTTTTCCCTGCTGGCACCTTTGCTGTGGCAGGAAAACCTGTACGTTTGTCTTTTTTGCTCCGGAGGCTGCCGAAAGCGAAAACAGGTGCTTTTGAGGATGGAGTCCGCAGGAAAGCAGAGAGGGCCAAATTGTCTGTGGCATTTGAAAGAGTTCCAGGAGGCAATGAGGACGAGCATCACTTTTCCCCGCTGGCACCTTTGCTGTGGCAGCAAAAGCTGGACGTTTGTCTTTTTTGCTCCGGAGGTTGCCGAAAGTGAAAAAAGGCGCTTTTGAGGATAGAGTCCGCAGGAAAGCAGAGAGGGCCAAATGGTATGGGGCATTTGAAGGGGTTCCAGGAGGCAGTGAGAACCAGCATTACTTTTCCCCGCTGGCACCTTTGCTGTGGCAGCAAAAGCTGGACGTTTGTCTTTTTTGCTCCGGAGGCTGGCGAAAGCGAAAACAGTTGCTTTTGAGGATGGAGTCCGCAGGAAAGCAGAGAGAGCCAAATTGTCTGGGGCATTTGAAAGGGTTCAAGGAGGCAATGAGGACCAGCATTACTTTTCCCCGCTGGCACCTTTGCTGTGGCAGCAAAAGCTGGACGTTTGTCTTTTTTGCTCCAAACAGCGCCGAAAGTGAAAAAAGGTGCTTTTGAGGCTAGAGTGTGCAGGAAAGCAGAGAGGGCCAAATTGTGTGGGGCATTAGAAGGGGTTCCAGGAGGCAGTGAGGACCAGCATCACTTTTCCCCGCTGGCACCTTTGCTGTGGCAGCATTAGCTGGACATTTGTCTTTTTTTGCTCCAAAGAGCGCCAAAAGTGAAAAAAGCTGCTTTTGAGGCTAGAGTGTGCAGGAAAGCAGAGAGGGCCAAATTGTCTGTGGCATTAGAAGGGGTTCCAGGAGGCAGTAAGGACCAGCATCACTTTTCCCCGCTGGCACCTTTGCTGTGGCAGCAAAAGCTGGACGTTTGTCTTTTTTGCTCCGGAGGTTGCCGAAAGCGAAAAAATGTGCTTTTGAGGATGGAGTCCGCAGGAAAGCAGAGAGGGCCAAATTGTCTGTGGCATTTGAAAGGGTTCCAGGAGGCAGTGAGAACCAGCATTACTTTTCCCGGCTGGCACCTTTGCTGTGGCAGCAAAAGCTGGACGTTTGTCTTTTTTGCTCCGGAGGTTGCCGAAAGTGAAAAAAGGCGCTTTTGAGGATAGAGTCCGCAGGAAAGCAGAGAGGGCCAAATGGTATGGGGCATTTGAAGGGGTTCCAGGAGGCAGTGAGAACCAGCATTACTTTTCCCCGCTGGCACCTTTGCTGTGGCAGCAAAAGCTGGACGTTTGTCTTTTTTGCTCCGGAGGCTGGCGAAAGCGAAAACAGGTGCTTTTGAGGATGGAGTCCGCAGGAAAGCAGAGAGAGCCAAATTGTCTGGGGCTTTTGAAAGGGTTCAAGGAGGCAATGAGGACCAGCATTACTTTTCCCCGCTGGCACCTTTGCTGTGGCAGCAAAAGCTGGACGTTTGTCTTTTTTGCTCCAAACAGCGCCGAAAGTGAAAAAAGGTGCTTTTGAGGCTAGAGTGTGCAGGAAAGCAGAGAGGGCCAAATTGTGTGGGGCATTAGAAGGGGTTCCAGGAGGCAGTGAGGACCAGCATCACTTTTCCCCGCTGGCACCTTTGCTGTGGCAGCATTAGCTGGACATTTGTCTTTTTTTGCTCCAAAGAGCGCCAAAAGTGAAAAAAGGTGCTTTTGAGGCTAGAGTGTGCAGGAAAGCAGAGAGGGCCAAATTGTCTGGGGCATTAGAAGGGGTTCCAGGAGGCAGTAAGGACCAGCATCACTTTTCCCCGCTGGCACCTTTGCTGTGGCAGCAAAAGCTGGACGTTTGTCTTTTTTACTCCGGAGGTTGCCGAAAGCGAAAAAAGGTGCTTTTGAGGATGGAGTCCGCAGGAAAGCAGAGAGGGCCAAATTGTCTGGGGCATTTGAAAGGGTTCCAGGAGGCAGTGAGAACCAGCATTACTTTTCCCGGCTGGCACCTTTGCTGTGGCAGCAAAAGGTGGACGTTTGTCTTTTTTGCTCCGGAGGTTGCCGAAAGCGAAAACAGGTGCTTTTGAGGATGGAGTCCGCAGGAAAGCAGAGAGGGCCAAATTGTCTGGGGCATTTGAAAGGGTTCCAGGAGGCAGTGAGGACCAGCATTACTTTTCCCCGCTGGCACCTTTGCTGTGGCAGCAAAAGCTGGACGTTTGTCTTTTTTGCTCCGGAGGCTGCCGAAAGCGAAAACAGGTGCTTTTGAGGATTGAGTCCGCAGAAAAGCAGAGAGGGCCAAATTGTCTGGGGCATTTGAAAGGGTTCCAGGAGGCAGTGAGGACCAGCATTACTTTTTCCTGCTGTCACATTTGCTGTGGCAGCAAAAGCTGGACATTTGTCTTTTTACCACCGGAGGGCGCCGAAAGTGAAAAAAGGCGCTTTTGAGGATAGAGTCCGCAGGAAAGCAGAGAGGGCCAAATGGTCTGGGGCATTTGAAGGGGTTCCAGGAGGCAGTGAGGACCAGCATTACTTTTCCCCGCTGGCACCTTTGCTGTGGCAGCAAAAGCTGGACGTTTGTCTTTTTTGCTCCTGAGAATGCCGAAAGCGAAAACAGGTGCTTTTGAGGATGGAGTCCGCAGGAAAGCAGAGAGGGCCAAATTGTCTGTGGCATTTGAAAGGGTTCCAGGAAGCAATGAGGACCAGCATTACTTTTCCCCGCTGGCACCTTTGCTGTGGCAGGAAAACCTGGACGTTTGTCTTTTTTGCTCTGGAGGCTGCCGATAGCGAAAACAGGTGCTTTTGAGGATGGAGTCCGCAGGAAAGCAGAGAGGGCCAAATTGTCTGTGGCATTTCAAAGAGTTCCAGGAGGCAGTTAGAACCAGCATTACTTTTCCCTGCTGGCACCTTTGCTGTGGCAGGAAAACCTGGACGTTTGTCTTTTTTGCTCCGGAGGCTGCCGAAAGCGAAAACAGGTGCTTTTGAGGATGGAGTCCGCAGGAAAGCAGAGAGGGCCAAATTGTGTGGGGCATTTGAAAGGGTTCCAGGAGGCAGTGAGAACCAGCATTACTTTTCCCCGCTGGCACCTTTGCTGTGGCAGCAAAAGCTGGACGTTTGTCTTTTTTGCTCCTGAGGCTGCCGAAAGCGAAAACAGGTGCTTTTGAGGATGGAGTCCGCAGGAAAGCAGAGAGTGCCAAATTGTCTGTGGCATTTGAAGAGGTTCCAGGACGCAGTGAGAACCAGCATTACTTTTCCCTGCTGGCACCTTTGCTGTGGCAGGAAAACCTGTACGTTTGTCTTTTTTGCTCCGGAGGCTGCCGAAAGCGAAAACAGGTGCTTTTGAGGATGGAGTCCGCAGGAAAGCAGAGAGGGCCAAATTGTCTGTGGCATTTGAAAGGGTTCCAGGAGGCAGTGAGAACCAGCATTACTTTTCCCCGCTGGCACCTTTGCTGTGGCAGCAAAAGCTGGACGTTTGTCTTTTTTGCTCCGGAGGCTGCCGAAAGCGAAAACAGGTGCTTTTGAGGATGGAGTCCGCAGGAAAGCAGAGAGGGCCAAATTGTCTGGGGCATTTGAAAGGGTTCCAGGAGGCAGTGAGGACCAGCATTACTTTTCCCCGCTGGCACCTTTGCTGTGGCAGCAAAAGCTGGACGTTTGTCTTTTTTGCTCCGGAGGCTGCCGAAAGCGAAAACAGGTGCTTTTGAGGATGGAGTCCGCAGGAAAGCAGAGAGGGCCAAATTGTCTGTGGCATTTGAAAGGGTTCCAGGAGGCAGTGAGAACCAGCATTACTTTTCCCCGCTGGCACCTTTGCTGTGGCAGCAAAAGCTGGACGTTTGTCTTTTTTGCTCCTGAGAATGCCGAAAGCGAAAACAGGTGCTTTTGAGGATGGAGTCCGCAGGAAAGCAGAGAGTGCCAAATTGTCTGTGGCATTTGAAGAGGTTCCAGGACGCAGTGAGAACCAGCATTACTTTTCGCCGCTGGCACCTTTGCTAAGGCATCAAAAGCTGGACGTTTGTCTTTTTTGCTCTAGAGGATGCCGAAAGCAAAAAAGGTGCTTTTGAGGATGGAGTCTGCAGGAAAGCAGAGAGGGCCAAATTGTCTGTGGCATTTGAAGAGGTTCCAGGAGGCAGTGACAACCAGCATCACTTTTCCCCGCTGGCACCTTTGCTGTGGCAGCAAAAGCTGGACGTTTGTCTTTTTTCCTCCTGGGGGCGCCGAAAGTGAAAAAAGGTGCTTTTGAGGCTAGAGTGCGCAGGAAAGCAGAGAGGGCCAAATTGTGTAGGGCATTTGAAGGGGTTCCAGGAGGCAGTGAGGACCAGCATCACTTTTCCCCGCTGGCACCTTTGCTGTGGCAGCAAAACCTGGACGTTTGTCTTTTTTGCTCCAAACAGCGCCGAAAGTGAAAAAAGGTGCTTTTGAGGCTAGAGTGTGCAGGAAAGCAGAGAGGGCCAAATTGTCTGGGGCATTAGAAGGGGTTCCAGGAGGTAGTAAGGAACAGCATTACTTTTCCCCGCTGGCACCTTTGCTGTGGCAGCAAAAGCTGGACGTTTGTCTTTTTTGCTCCGGAGGTTGCCGAAAGCGAAAAAAGGTGCTTTTGAGGATGGAGTCCGCAGGAAAGCAGAGAGGGCCAAATTGTCTGGGGCATTTGAAAGGGTTCCAGGAGGCAGTGAGAACCAGCATTACTTTTCCCGGCTGGCACCTTTGCTGTGGCAGCAAAAGGTGGACGTTTGTCTTTTTTGCTCCGGAGGTTGCCGAAAGCGAAAACAGGTGCTTTTGAGGATGGAGTCCGCAGGAAAGCAGAGAGGGCCAAATTGTCTGGGGCATTTGAAAGGGTTCCAGGAGGCAGTGAGAACCAGCATTACTTTTCCCCGCTGGCACCTTTGCTGTGGCAGCAAAAGCTGGACGTTTGTTTTTTTGCTCCGGAGGCTGCCGAAAGCGAAAACAGGTGCTTTTGAGGATTGAGTCCGCAGAAAAGCAGAGAGGGCCAAATTGTCTGGGGCATTTGAAAGGGTTCCAGGAGGCAGTGAGGACCAGCATTACTTTTTCCTGCTGTCACATTTGCTATGGCAGCAAAAGCTGGACATTTGTCTTTTTACCACCGGAGGGCGCCGAAAGTGAAAAAAGGCGCTTTTGAGGATAGAGTCCGCAGGAAAGCAGAGAGGGCCAAATGGTCTGGGGCATTTGAAGGGGTTCCAGGAGGCAGTGAGGACCAGCATTACTTTTCCCCGGTGGCACCTTTGCTGTGGCAGCAAAAGCTGGACGTTTGTCTTTTTTGCTCCGGAGGCTGGCGAAAGCGAAAACAGGTGCTTTTGAGGATGGAGTCCGCAGGAAAGCAGAGAGGGCCAAATTGTCTGTGGCATTTGAAAGGGTTCCAGGAAGCAATGAGGACCAGCATTACTTTTCCCCGCTGGCACCTTTGCTGTGGCAGGAAAACCTGGACGTTTGTCTTTTTTGCTCCGGAGGCTGCCGATAGCGAAAACAGGTGCTTTTGAGGATGGAGTCCGCAGGAAAGCAGAGAGGGCCAAATTGTCTGTGGCATTTGAAAGGGTTCCAGGAGGCAGTTAGAACCATCATTACTTTTCCCCGCTGGCACTTTGCTGTGGCAGGAAAACCTGTACGTTTGTCTTTTTTGCTCCGGAGGCTGCCGAAAGCGAAAACAGGTGCTTTTGAGGATGGAGTCCGCAGGAAAGCAGAGAGGGCCAAATTGTCTGTGGCATTTGAAAGAGTTCCAGGAGGCAGTGAGAACCAGCATTACTTTTCCCCGCTGGCACCTTTGCTGTGGCAGCAAAAGCTGGACGTTTGTCTTTTTTGCTCCTGAGGTTGCCGAAAGCGAAAAAAGGTGCTTTTGAGGATGGAGTCCACAGGAAAGCAGAGAGGGCCAAATTGTCTGTGGCATTTGAAAGAGTTCCAGGAGGCAGTGAGAACCAGCATTACTTTTCCCCGCTGGCACCTTTGCTGTGGCAGCAAAAGCTGGACGTTTGTCTTTTTGCTCCGGAGGCTGCCGATAGCGAAAACAGGTGCTTTTGAGGATGGAGTCCGCAGGAAAGCAGAGAGGGCCAAATTGTCTGTGGCATTTCAAAGAGTTCCAGGAGGCAGTTAGAACCAGCATTACTTTTCCCTGCTGGCACCTTTGCTGTGGCAGGAAAACCTGTACGTTTGTCTTTTTTGCTCCGGAGGCTGCCGAAAGCGAAAACAGGTGCTTTTGAGGATGGAGTCCGCAGGAAAGCAGAGAGTGCCAAATTGTCTGTGGCATTTGAAGAGGTTCCAGGACGCAGTGAGAACGAGCATTACTTTTCCCTGCTGGCACCTTTGCTGTGGCAGGAAAACCTCTACGTTTGTCTTTTTTGCTCCGGAGGTTGCCGAAAGCGAAAACAGGTGCTTTTGAGGATGGAGTCCGCAGGAAAGCAGAGAGGGCCAAATTGTCTGTGGCATTTGAAAGAGTTCCAGGAGGCAGTGAGAACCAGCATTACTTTTCCCCGCTGGCACCTTTGCTGTGGCAGCAAAAGCTGGACGTTTGTCTTTTTACCACCAGAGGGCGCCGAAAGTGAAAAAAGGCGCTTTTGAGGATAGAGTCCGCAGGAAAGCAGAGAGGGCCAAATTGTCTGGGGCATTTGAAGGGGTTCCAGGAGGCAGTGAGAACCAGCATTACTTTTCCCCGCTGGCACCTTTGCTGTGGCAGCAAAAGCTGGACGTTTGTCTTTTTTGCTCCGGAGGCTGCCGAAAGCGAAAACAGGTGCTTTTGAGGATGGAGTCCGCAGGAAAGCAGAGAGGGCCAAATTGTCTGGGGCATTTGAAAGGGTTCCAGGAGGCAGTGAGGACCAGCATTACTTTTCCCCGCTGGCACCTTTGCTGTGGCAGCAAAAGCTGGACATTTGTCTTTTTTGCTCCGGAGGCTGCCGAAAGCGAAAACAGGTGCTTTTGAGGATGGAGTCCGCAGGAAAGCAGAGAGGGCCAAATTGTCTGGGGCATTTGAAAGGGTTCCAGGAGGCAGTGAGAACCAGCATTACTTTTCCCCGCTGGCACCTTTGCTGTGGCAGCAAAAGCTGGACGCTTGTCTTTTTTGCACCGCAGGTTGCCGAAAGCGAAAACAGGTGCTTTTGAGGATGGAGTCCGGAGGAAAGCAGAGAGGGCCAAATTGTCTGTGGCATTTGAAAGGGTTCCAGGAGGCAGTGAGAACCAGCATTACTTTTCCCCGCTGGCACCTTTGCTGTGGCAGCAAAAGCTGGACGTTTGTCTTTTTTGCTCCGGAGGCTGCCGAAAGCGAAAACAGGTGCTTTTGAGGATGGAGTCCGCAGGAAAGCAGAGAGGGCCAAATTGTCTGGGGCATTTGAAAGGGTTCCAGGAGGCAGTGAGGACCAGCATTACTTTTCCCCGCTGGCACCTTTGCTGTGGCAGCAAAAGCTGGACGTTTGTCTTTTTTGCTCCGGAGGCTGCCGAAAGCGAAAACAGGTGCTTTTGAGGATGGAGTCCGCAGGAAAGCAGAGAGGGCCAAATTGTCTGGGGCATTTGAAAGGGTTCCAGGAGGCAGTGAGAACCAGCATTACTTTTCCCCGCTGGCACCTTTGCTGTGGCAGCAAAAGCTGGACGTTTGTCTTTTTTGCACCGCAGGTTGCCGAAAGGGAAAACAGGTGCTTTTGAGGATGGAGTCCGCAGGAAAGCAGAGAGGGCCAAATTGTCTGTGGCATTTGAAGAGGTTCCAGGAGGCAGTGAGAACGAGCATTACTTTTCCCCGCTGGCACCTTTGCTGTGGCAGGAAAACCTCTACGTTTGTCTTTTTTGCTCCGGAGGCTGCCGAAAGCGAAAACAAGTGCTTTTGAGGATGGAGTCCGCAGGAAAGCAGAGAGGGCCAAATTGTCTGTGGCATTTGAAAGAGTTCCAGGACGCAGTGAGAACCAGCATTACTTTTCCCCGCTGGCACCTTTGCTGTGGCAGCAAAAGCTGGACGTTTGTCTTTTTACCACCGGAGGGCGCCGAAAGTGAAAAAAGGCGCTTTTGAGGATAGAGTCCGCAGGAAAGCAGAGAGGGCCAAATTGTCTGGGGCATTTGAAGGGGTTCCAGGAGGCAGTGAGAACCAGCATTACTTTTCCCCGCTGGCACCTTTGCTGTGGCAGCAAAAGCTGGACGTTTGTCTTTTTTGCTCCGGAGGCTGCCGAAAGCGAAAACAGGTGCTTTTAAGGATGGAGTCCGCAGGAAAGCAGAGAGGGCCAAATTGTCTGGGGCATTTGAAAGGGTTCCAGGAGGCAGTGAGGACCAGCATTACTTTTCCCCGCTGGCACCTTTGCTGTGGCAGCAAAAGCTGGACGTTTGTCTTTTTTGCTCCGGAGGCTGCCGATAGCGAAAACAGGTGCTTTTGAGGATGGAGTCCGCAGGAAAGCAGAGAGGGCCAAATTGTCTGGGGCATTTGAAAGGGTTCCAGGAGGCAGTGAGAACCAGCATTACTTTTCCCCGCTGGCACCTTTGCTGTGGCAGCAAAAGCTGGACGTTTGTCTTTTTTGCTCCGGAGGCTGCCGAAAGCGAAAACAGGTGCTTTTGAGGATGGAGTCCGCAGGAAAGCAGAGAGGGCCAAATTGTCTGGGGCATTTGAAAGGGTTCCAGGAGGCAGTGAGGACCAGCATTACTTTTCCCCGCTGGCACCTTTGCTGTGGCAGCAAAAGCTGGACGTTTGTCTTTTTTGCTCCGGAGGCTGCCGAAAGCGAAAACAGGTGCTTTTGAGGATTGAGTCCGCAGGAAAGCAGAGAGGGCCAAATTGTCTGGGGCATTTGAAAGGGTTCCAAGAGGCAGTGAGAACCAGCATTACTTTTCCCCGCTGGCACCTTTGCTGTGGCAGCAAAAGCTGGACGTTTGTCTTTTTTGCACCGCAGGTTGCCGAAAGCGAAAACAGGTGCTTTTGAGGATGGAGTCCGCAGGAAAGCAGAGAGGGCCAAATTGTCTGTGGCTTTTGAAGAGGTTCCTGGAGGCAATGAGGACTAGCATCACTTTTCCCCACTGGCACCTTTGCTGTGGCAGCAAAAGCTGGACGTTTGTCTTTTTACCACCGGAGGGCGCCGAAAGTGAAAACAGGTGCTTTTGAGGATAGAGTCCGCAGGAAAGCAGAGAGGGCCAAATGGTCTGGGGCATTTGAAGGGGTTCCAGGAGGCAGTGAGGACCAGCATTACTTTTCCCCGCTGGCACCTTTGCTGTGGCAGCAAAAGCTGGACGTTTGTCTTTTTTGCTCCGGAGGTTGCCGAAAGCGAAAATAGGTGCTTTTGAGGATGGAGTCCGCAGGAAAGCAGAGAGGGCCAAATTGTCTGTGGCATTTTAAGAGGTTCCAGGAGGCAGTGAGAACCAGCATTACTTTTCGCCGCTGGCACCTTTGCTAAGGCATCAAAAGCTGGACGTTTGTCTTTTTTGCTCTAGAGGATGCCGAAAGCAAAAAAGGTGCTTTTGAGGATGGAGTCTGCAGGAAAGCAGAGAGGGCCAAATTGTGTGGGGCATTTGAAAGGGTTCCAGGTGGCAGTGAGAACCAGCACCACTTTTCCCGGCTGGCACCTTTGCTGTGGCAGCAAAAGCTGGACGTTTGTCTTTTTTCCTCCTGGGGGCGCCGAAAGTGAAAAAAGGTGCTTTTGAGGCTACAGTGCGCAGGAAAGCAGAGAGGGCCAAATTGTGTAGGGCATTTGAAGGGGTTCCAGGAGGCAGTGAGGACCAGCATCACTTTTCCCCGCCGGCAACTTTGCTGTGGCAGCAAAACCTGGACGTTTGTCTTTTTTGCTCCAAACAGCGCCGAAAGTGAAAAAAGGTGCCTTTGAGGCTAGAGTGCGCAGGAAAGCAGAGAGGGCCAAATTGTGTGGGGCATTTGAAGGGGTTCCAGGAGGCAGTGAGGACCAGCATCACTTTTCCCCGCTGGCACCTTTGCTGTGGCAGCAAAAGCTGGACGTTTGTCTTTTTTGCTCCAAACAGCGCCGAAAGTGAAAAAAGGTGCTTTTGAGGCTAGAGTGTGCAGGAAAGCAGAGAGGGCCAAATTGTGTGGGGCATTAGAAGGGGTTCCAGGAGGCAGTGAGGACCAGCATCACTTTTCCCCGCTGGCACCTTTGCTGTGGCAGCATTAGCTGGACATTTGTCTTTTTTTGCTCCAAAGAGCGCCAAAAGTGAAAAAAGGTGCTTTTGAGGCTAGAGTGTGCAGGAAAGCAGAGAGGGCCAAATTGTCTGGGGCATTAGAAGGGGTTCCAGGAGGCAGTAAGGACCAGCATCACTTTTCCCCGCTGGCACCTTTGCTGTGGCAGCAAAAGCTGGACGTTTGTCTTTTTTGCTCCGGAGGTTGCCGAAAGCGAAAAAATGTGCTTTTGAGGATGGAGTCCGCAGGAAAGCAGAGAGGGCCAAATTGTCTGGGGCATTTGAAAGGGTTCCAGGAGGCAGTGAGAACCAGCATTACTTTTCCCGGCTGGCACCTTTGCTGTGGCAGCAAAAGGTGGACGTTTGTCTTTTTTGCTCCGGAGGTTGCCGAAAGCGAAAACAGGTGCTTTTGAGGATGGAGTCCGCAGGAAAGCAGAGAGGGCCAAATTGTCTGGGGCATTTGAAAGGGTTCCAGGAGGCAGTGAGAACCAGCATTACTTTTCCCCGCTGGCACCTTTGCTGTGGCAGCAAAAGCTGGACGTTTGTCTTTTTTGCTCTGGAGGCTGCCGAAAGCGAAAACAGGTGCTTTTGAGGATTGAGTCCGCAGAAAAGCAGAGAGGGCCAAATTGTCTGGGGCATTTGAAAGGGTTCCAGGAGGCAGTGAGGACCAGCATTACTTTTCCCTGCTGTCACATTTGCTGTGGCAGCAAAAGCTGGACATTTGTCTTTTTACCACCGGAGGGCGCCGAAAGTGAAAAAAGGCGCTTTTGAGGATAGAGTCCGCAGGAAAGCAGAGAGGGCCAAATGGTCTGGGGCATTTGAAGGGGTTCCAGGAGGCAGTGAGGACCAGCATTACTTTTCCCCGCTGGCACCTTTGCTGTGGCAGCAAAAGCTGGACGTTTGTCTTTTTTGCTCCGGAGGCTGCCGAAAGCGAAAACAGGTGCTTTTGAGGATGGAGTCCGCAGGAAAGCAGAGAGGGCCAAATTGTCTGTGGCATTTGAAAGGGTTCCAGGAAGCAATGAGGACCAGCATTACTTTTCCCCGCTGGCACCTTTGCTGTGGCAGGAAAACCTGGACGTTTGTCTTTTTTGCTCCGGAGGCTGCCGATAGCGAAAACAGGTGCTTTTGAGGATGGAGTCCGCAGGAAAGCAGAGAGGGCCAAATTGTCTGTGGCATTTCAAAGAGTTCCAGGAGGCAGTTAGAACCATCATTACTTTTCCCTGCTGGCACCTTTGCTGTGGCAGGAAAACCTGGACGTTTGTCTTTTTTGCTCCGGAGGCTGCCGATAGCGAAAACAGGTGCTTTTGAGGATGGAGTCCGCAGGAAAGCAGAGAGGGCCAAATTGTCTTTGGCATTTGAAAGAGTTCCAGGAGGCAGTGAGAACCAGCATTACTTTTCCCCGCTGGCACCTTTGCTGTGGCAGCAAAAGCTGGACGTTTGTCTTTTTTGCTCCGGAGGCTGCCGAAAGCGAAAACAGGTGCTTTTGAGGATGGAGTCCGCAGGAAAGCAGAGAGGGCCAAATTGTCTGTGGCATTTGAAAGGGTTCCAGGAGGCAGTAAGAACCAGCATTACTTTTCCCGGCTGGCACCTTTGCTGTGGCAGCAAAAGCTGGACGTTTGTCTTTTTTGCTCCAGAGGCTGCAGAAAGCGAAAAAAGGTGCTTTTGAGGATGGAGTCCGGAGGAAAGCAGAGAGGGCCAAATTGTCTGTGGCATTTGAAGAGGTTCCAGGAGGCAATGAGGACGAGCATCACTTTTCCCCGCTGGCACCTTTGCTGTGGCAGCAAAAGCTGGACGTTTGTCTTTTTTGCTCTGGAGGCTGGCGAAAGCAAAAAAAGGCGCTTTTGAGGATGGAGTCCGCAGGAAAGCAGAGAGGGCCAAATTGTCTGTGGCATTTGAAAGGGTTCCAGGAGGCAGTGAGGACCAGCATTACTTTTCCCCGCTGGCACCTTTGCTGTGGCAGCAAAAGCTGGACGTTTGTCTTTTTTGCTCCGGAGGCTGCCGAAAGCGAAAACAGGTGCTTTTGAGGATGGAGTCCGCAGGAAAGCAGAGAGGGCCAAATTGTCTGTGGCATTTGAAAGAGTTCCAGGAGGCAGTGAGAACCAGCATTATTTTTCCCCGGTGACACCTTTGCTGTGGCAGCAAAAGCTGGACGTTTGTCTTTTTTGCTCCGGAGGCTGCCGAAAGCGAAAACAGGTGCTTTTGAGGATGGAGTCCGCAGGAAAGCAGAGAGGGCCAAATTGTCTGTGGCATTTGAAAGGGTTCCAGGAGGCAGTGAGAACCAGCATTACTTTTCCCCGCTGGCACCTTTGCTGTGGCAGCAAAAGCTGGACGTTTGTCTTTTTTGCTCCGGAGGCTGCCGAAAGCGAAAACAGGTGCTTTTGAGGATGGAGTCCGCAGGAAAGCAGAGTGGGCCAAATTGTCTGGGGCATTTGAAAGGGTTCCAGGAGGCAGTGAGGACCAGCATTACTTTTCCCTGCTGTCACATTTGCTGTGGCAGCAAAAGCTGGACATTTGTCTTTTTACCACCGGAGGGCGCCGAAAGTGAAAAAAGGCGCTTTTGAGGATAGAGTCCGCAGGAAAGCAGAGAGGGCCAAATGGTCTGGGGCATTTGAAGGGGTTCCAGGAGGCAGTGAGGACCAGCATTACTTTTCCCCGCTGGCACCTTTGCTGTGGCAGCAAAAGCTGGACGTTTGTCTTTTTTGCTCCGGAGGCTGCCGAAAGCGAAAACAGGTGCTTTTGAGGATGGAGTCCGCAGGAAAGCAGAGAGGGCCAAATTGTCTGTGGCATTTGAAAGGGTTCCAGGAAGCAATGAGGACCAGCATTACTTTTCCCCGCTGGCACCTTTGCTGTGGCAGGAAAACCTGGACGTTTGTCTTTTTTGCTCCGGAGGCTGCCGATAGCGAAAACAGGTGCTTTTGAGGATGGAGTCCGCAGGAAAGCAGAGAGGGCCAAATTGTCTGTGGCATTTCAAAGAGTTCCAGGAGGCAGTTAGAACCATCATTACTTTTCCCTGCTGGCACCTTTGCTGTGGCAGGAAAACCTGTACGTTTGTCTTTTTTGCTCCGGAGGCTGCCGATAGCGAAAACAGGTGCTTTTGAGGATGGAGTCCGCAGGAAAGCAGAGAGGGCCAAATTGTCTTTGGCATTTGAAAGAGTTCCAGGAGGCAGTGAGAACCAGCATTACTTTTCCCCGGTGGCACCTTTGCTGTGGCAGCAAAAGCTGGACGTTTGTCTTTTTTGCTCCGGAGGCTGCCGAAAGCGAAAACAGGTGCTTTTGAGGATGGAGTCCGCAGGAAAGCAGAGAGGGCCAAATTGTCTGTGGCATTTGAAAGGGTTCCAGGAGGCAGTAAGAACCAGCATTACTTTTCCCGGCTGGCACCTTTGCTGTGGCAGCAAAAGCTGGACGTTTGTCTTTTTTGCTCCAGAGGCTGCAGAAAGCGAAAAAAGGTGCTTTTGAGGATGGAGTCCGGAGGAAAGCAGAGAGGGCCAAATTGTCTGTGGCATTTGAAGAGGTTCCAGGAGGCAATGAGGACGAGCATCACTTTTCCCCGCTGGCACCTTTGCTGTGGCAGCAAAAGCTGGACGTTTGTCTTTTTTGCTCTGGAGGCTGGCGAAAGCAAAAAAAGGCGCTTTTGAGGATGGAGTCCGCAGGAAAGCAGAGAGGGCCAAATTGTCTGTGGCATTTGAAAGGGTTCCAGGAGGCAGTGAGGACCAGCATTACTTTTCCCCGCTGGCACCTTTGCTGTGGCAGCAAAAGCTGGACGTTTGTCTTTTTTGCTCCGGAGGCTGCCGAAAGCGAAAACAGGTGCTTTTGAGGATGGAGTCCGCAGGAAAGCAGAGAGGGCCAAATTGTCTGGGGCATTTGAAAGAGTTCCAGGAGGCAGTGAGAACCAGCATTACTTTTCCCCGGTGACACCTTTGCTGTGGCAGCAAAAGCTGGACGTTTGTCTTTTTTGCTCCGGAGGCTGCCGAAAGCGAAAACAGGTGCTTTTGAGGATGGAGTCCGCAGGAAAGCAGAGAGGGCCAAATTGTCTGGGGCATTTGAAAGGGTTCCAGGAGGCAGTGAGAACCAGCATTACTTTTCCCCGCTGGCACCTTTGCTGTGGCAGCAAAAGCTGGACGCTTGTCTTTTTTGCACCGCAGGTTGCCGAAAGCGAAAACAGGTGCTTTTGAGGATGGAGTCCGGAGGAAAGCAGAGAGGGCCAAATTGTCTGTGGCATTTGAAAGGGTTCCAGGAGGCAGTGAGAACCAGCATTACTTTTCCCCGCTGGCACCTTTGCTGTGGCAGCAAAAGCTGGACGTTTGTCTTTTTTGCTCCGGAGGCTGCCGAAAGCGAAAACAGGTGCTTTTGAGGATGGAGTCCGCAGGAAAGCAGAGAGGGCCAAATTGTCTGGGGCATTTGAAAGGGTTCCAGGAGGCAGTGAGGACCATCATTACTTTTCCCCGCTGGCACCTTTGCTGTGGCAGCAAAAGCTGGACGTTTGTCTTTTTTGCTCCGGAGGCTGCCGAAAGCGAAAACAGGTGCTTTTGAGGATGGAGTCCGCAGGAAAGCAGAGAGGGCCAAATTGTCTGGGGCATTTGAAAGGGTTCCAGGAGGCAGTGAGAACCAGCATTACTTTTCCCCGCTGGCACCTTTGCTGTGGCAGCAAAAGCTGGACGTTTGTCTTTTTTGCACCGCAGGTTGCCGAAAGGGAAAACAGGTGCTTTTGAGGATGGAGTCCGCAGGAAAGCAGAGAGGGCCAAATTGTCTGTGGCATTTGAAGAGGTTCCAGGAGGCAGTGAGAACGAGCATTACTTTTCCCCGCTGGCACCTTTGCTGTGGCAGGAAAACCTCTACGTTTGTCTTTTTTGCTCCGGAGGCTGCCGAAAGCGAAAACAAGTGCTTTTGAGGATGGAGTCCGCAGGAAAGCAGAGAGGGCCAAATTGTCTGTGGCATTTGAAAGAGTTCCAGGACGCAGTGAGAACCAGCATTACTTTTCCCCGCTGGCACCTTTGCTGTGGCAGCAAAAGCTGGACGTTTGTCTTTTTACCACCGGAGGGCGCCGAAAGTGAAAAAAGGCGCTTTTGAGGATAGAGTCCGCAGGAAAGCAGAGAGGGCCAAATTGTCTGGGGCATTTGAAGGGGTTCCAGGAGGCAGTGAGAACCAGCATTACTTTTCCCCGCTGGCACCTTTGCTGTGGCAGCAAAAGCTGGACGTTTGTCTTTTTTGCTCCGGAGGCTGCCGAAAGCGAAAACAGGTGCTTTTGAGGATGGAGTCCGCAGGAAAGCAGAGAGGGCCAAATTGTCTGGGGCATTTGAAAGGGTTCCAGGAGGCAGTGAGGACCAGCATTACTTTTCCCCGCTGGCACCTTTGCTGTGGCAGCAAAAGCTGGACGTTTGTCTTTTTTGCTCCGGAGGCTGCCGATAGCGAAAACAGGTGCTTTTGAGGATGGAGTCCGCAGGAAAGCAGAGAGGGCCAAATTGTCTGTGGCATTTCAAAGAGTTCCAGGAGGCAGTTAGAACCAGCATTACTTTTCCCTGCTGGCACCTTTGCTGTGGCAGGAAAACCTGTACGTTTGTCTTTTTTGCTCCGGAGGCTGCCGAAAGCGAAAACAGGTGCTTTTGAGGATGGAGTCCGCAGGAAAGCAGAGAGTGCCAAATTGTCTGTGGCATTTGAAGAGGTTCCAGGACGCAGTGAGAACGAGCATTACTTTTCCCTGCTGGCACCTTTGCTGTGGCAGGAAAACCTCTACGTTTGTCTTTTTTGCTCCGGAGGTTGCCGAAAGCGAAAACAGGTGCTTTTGAGGATGGAGTCCGCAGGAAAGCAGAGAGGGCCAAATTGTCTGTGGCATTTGAAAGAGTTCCAGGAGGCAGTGAGAACCAGCATTACTTTTCCCCGCTGGCACCTTTGCTGTGGCAGCAAAAGCTGGACGTTTGTCTTTTTACCACCAGAGGGCGCCGAAAGTGAAAAAAGGCGCTTTTGAGGATAGAGTCCGCAGGAAAGCAGAGAGGGCCAAATTGTCTGGGGCATTTGAAGGGGTTCCAGGAGGCAGTGAGAACCAGCATTACTTTTCCCCGCTGGCACCTTTGCTGTGGCAGCAAAAGCTGGACGTTTGTCTTTTTTGCTCCGGAGGCTGCCGAAAGCGAAAACAGGTGCTTTTGAGGATGGAGTCCGCAGGAAAGCAGAGAGGGCCAAATTGTCTGGGGCATTTGAAAGGGTTCCAGGAGGCAGTGAGGACCAGCATTACTTTTCCCCGCTGGCACCTTTGCTGTGGCAGCAAAAGCTGGACATTTGTCTTTTTTGCTCCGGAGGCTGCCGAAAGCGAAAACAGGTGCTTTTGAGGATGGAGTCCGCAGGAAAGCAGAGAGGGCCAAATTGTCTGGGGCATTTGAAAGGGTTCCAGGAGGCAGTGAGAACCAGCATTACTTTTCCCCGCTGGCACCTTTGCTGTGGCAGCAAAAGCTGGACGCTTGTCTTTTTTGCACCGCAGGTTGCCGAAAGCGAAAACAGGTGCTTTTGAGGATGGAGTCCGGAGGAAAGCAGAGAGGGCCAAATTGTCTGTGGCATTTGAAAGGGTTCCAGGAGGCAGTGAGAACCAGCATTACTTTTCCCCGCTGGCACCTTTGCTGTGGCAGCAAAAGCTGGACGTTTGTCTTTTTTGCTCCGGAGGCTGCCGAAAGCGAAAACAGGTGCTTTTGAGGATGGAGTCCGCAGGAAAGCAGAGAGGGCCAAATTGTCTGGGGCATTTGAAAGGGTTCCAGGAGGCAGTGAGGACCAGCATTACTTTTCCCCGCTGGCACCTTTGCTGTGGCAGCAAAAGCTGGACGTTTGTCTTTTTTGCTCCGGAGGCTGCCGAAAGCGAAAACAGGTGCTTTTGAGGATGGAGTCCGCAGGAAAGCAGAGAGGGCCAAATTGTCTGGGGCATTTGAAAGGGTTCCAGGAGGCAGTGAGAACCAGCATTACTTTTCCCCGCTGGCACCTTTGCTGTGGCAGCAAAAGCTGGACGTTTGTCTTTTTTGCACCGCAGGTTGCCGAAAGGGAAAACAGGTGCTTTTGAGGATGGAGTCCGCAGGAAAGCAGAGAGGGCCAAATTGTCTGTGGCATTTGAAGAGGTTCCAGGAGGCAGTGAGAACGAGCATTACTTTTCCCCGCTGGCACCTTTGCTGTGGCAGGAAAACCTCTACGTTTGTCTTTTTTGCTCCGGAGGCTGCCGAAAGCGAAAACAAGTGCTTTTGAGGATGGAGTCCGCAGGAAAGCAGAGAGGGCCAAATTGTCTGTGGCATTTGAAAGAGTTCCAGGACGCAGTGAGAACCAGCATTACTTTTCCCCGCTGGCACCTTTGCTGTGGCAGCAAAAGCTGGACGTTTGTCTTTTTACCACCGGAGGGCGCCGAAAGTGAAAAAAGGCGCTTTTGAGGATAGAGTCCGCAGGAAAGCAGAGAGGGCCAAATTGTCTGGGGCATTTGAAGGGGTTCCAGGAGGCAGTGAGAACCAGCATTACTTTTCCCCGCTGGCACCTTTGCTGTGGCAGCAAAAGCTGGACGTTTGTCTTTTTTGCTCCGGAGGCTGCCGAAAGCGAAAACAGGTGCTTTTAAGGATGGAGTCCGCAGGAAAGCAGAGAGGGCCAAATTGTCTGGGGCATTTGAAAGGGTTCCAGGAGGCAGTGAGGACCAGCATTACTTTTCCCCGCTGGCACCTTTGCTGTGGCAGCAAAAGCTGGACGTTTGTCTTTTTTGCTCCGGAGGCTGCCGATAGCGAAAACAGGTGCTTTTGAGGATGGAGTCCGCAGGAAAGCAGAGAGGGCCAAATTGTCTGGGGCATTTGAAAGGGTTCCAGGAGGCAGTGAGAACCAGCATTACTTTTCCCCGCTGGCACCTTTGCTGTGGCAGCAAAAGCTGGACGTTTGTCTTTTTTGCTCCGGAGGCTGCCGAAAGCGAAAACAGGTGCTTTTGAGGATGGAGTCCGCAGGAAAGCAGAGAGGGCCAAATTGTCTGGGGCATTTGAAAGGGTTCCAGGAGGCAGTGAGGACCAGCATTACTTTTCCCCGCTGGCACCTTTGCTGTGGCAGCAAAAGCTGGACGTTTGTCTTTTTTGCTCCGGAGGCTGCCGAAAGCGAAAACAGGTGCTTTTGAGGATTGAGTCCGCAGGAAAGCAGAGAGGGCCAAATTGTCTGGGGCATTTGAAAGGGTTCCAAGAGGCAGTGAGAACCAGCATTACTTTTCCCCGCTGGCACCTTTGCTGTGGCAGCAAAAGCTGGACGTTTGTCTTTTTTGCACCGCAGGTTGCCGAAAGCGAAAACAGGTGCTTTTGAGGATGGAGTCCGCAGGAAAGCAGAGAGGGCCAAATTGTCTGTGGCTTTTGAAGAGGTTCCTGGAGGCAATGAGGACTAGCATCACTTTTCCCCACTGGCACCTTTGCTGTGGCAGCAAAAGCTGGACGTTTGTCTTTTTACCACCGGAGGGCGCCGAAAGTGAAAACAGGTGCTTTTGAGGATAGAGTCCGCAGGAAAGCAGAGAGGGCCAAATGGTCTGGGGCATTTGAAGGGGTTCCAGGAGGCAGTGAGGACCAGCATTACTTTTCCCCGCTGGCACCTTTGCTGTGGCAGCAAAAGCTGGACGTTTGTCTTTTTTGCTCCGGAGGTTGCCGAAAGCGAAAATAGGTGCTTTTGAGGATGGAGTCCGCAGGAAAGCAGAGAGGGCCAAATTGTCTGTGGCATTTTAAGAGGTTCCAGGAGGCAGTGAGAACCAGCATTACTTTTCGCCGCTGGCACCTTTGCTAAGGCATCAAAAGCTGGACGTTTGTCTTTTTTGCTCTAGAGGATGCCGAAAGCAAAAAAGGTGCTTTTGAGGATGGAGTCTGCAGGAAAGCAGAGAGGGCCAAATTGTGTGGGGCATTTGAAAGGGTTCCAGGTGGCAGTGAGAACCAGCACCACTTTTCCCGGCTGGCACCTTTGCTGTGGCAGCAAAAGCTGGACGTTTGTCTTTTTTCCTCCTGGGGGCGCCGAAAGTGAAAAAAGGTGCTTTTGAGGCTACAGTGCGCAGGAAAGCAGAGAGGGCCAAATTGTGTAGGGCATTTGAAGGGGTTCCAGGAGGCAGTGAGGACCAGCATCACTTTTCCCCGCCGGCAACTTTGCTGTGGCAGCAAAACCTGGACGTTTGTCTTTTTTGCTCCAAACAGCGCCGAAAGTGAAAAAAGGTGCCTTTGAGGCTAGAGTGCGCAGGAAAGCAGAGAGGGCCAAATTGTGTGGGGCATTTGAAGGGGTTCCAGGAGGCAGTGAGGACCAGCATCACTTTTCCCCGCTGGCACCTTTGCTGTGGCAGCAAAAGCTGGACGTTTGTCTTTTTTGCTCCAAACAGCGCCGAAAGTGAAAAAAGGTGCTTTTGAGGCTAGAGTGTGCAGGAAAGCAGAGAGGGCCAAATTGTGTGGGGCATTAGAAGGGGTTCCAGGAGGCAGTGAGGACCAGCATCACTTTTCCCCGCTGGCACCTTTGCTGTGGCAGCATTAGCTGGACATTTGTCTTTTTTTGCTCCAAAGAGCGCCAAAAGTGAAAAAAGGTGCTTTTGAGGCTAGAGTGTGCAGGAAAGCAGAGAGGGCCAAATTGTCTGGGGCATTAGAAGGGGTTCCAGGAGGCAGTAAGGACCAGCATCACTTTTCCCCGCTGGCACCTTTGCTGTGGCAGCAAAAGCTGGACGTTTGTCTTTTTTGCTCCGGAGGTTGCCGAAAGCGAAAAAATGTGCTTTTGAGGATGGAGTCCGCAGGAAAGCAGAGAGGGCCAAATTGTCTGGGGCATTTGAAAGGGTTCCAGGAGGCAGTGAGAACCAGCATTACTTTTCCCGGCTGGCACCTTTGCTGTGGCAGCAAAAGGTGGACGTTTGTCTTTTTTGCTCCGGAGGTTGCCGAAAGCGAAAACAGGTGCTTTTGAGGATGGAGTCCGCAGGAAAGCAGAGAGGGCCAAATTGTCTGGGGCATTTGAAAGGGTTCCAGGAGGCAGTGAGAACCAGCATTACTTTTCCCCGCTGGCACCTTTGCTGTGGCAGCAAAAGCTGGACGTTTGTCTTTTTTGCTCTGGAGGCTGCCGAAAGCGAAAACAGGTGCTTTTGAGGATTGAGTCCGCAGAAAAGCAGAGAGGGCCAAATTGTCTGGGGCATTTGAAAGGGTTCCAGGAGGCAGTGAGGACCAGCATTACTTTTCCCTGCTGTCACATTTGCTGTGGCAGCAAAAGCTGGACATTTGTCTTTTTACCACCGGAGGGCGCCGAAAGTGAAAAAAGGCGCTTTTGAGGATAGAGTCCGCAGGAAAGCAGAGAGGGCCAAATGGTCTGGGGCATTTGAAGGGGTTCCAGGAGGCAGTGAGGACCAGCATTACTTTTCCCCGCTGGCACCTTTGCTGTGGCAGCAAAAGCTGGACGTTTGTCTTTTTTGCTCCGGAGGCTGCCGAAAGCGAAAACAGGTGCTTTTGAGGATGGAGTCCGCAGGAAAGCAGAGAGGGCCAAATTGTCTGTGGCATTTGAAAGGGTTCCAGGAAGCAATGAGGACCAGCATTACTTTTCCCCGCTGGCACCTTTGCTGTGGCAGGAAAACCTGGACGTTTGTCTTTTTTGCTCCGGAGGCTGCCGATAGCGAAAACAGGTGCTTTTGAGGATGGAGTCCGCAGGAAAGCAGAGAGGGCCAAATTGTCTGTGGCATTTCAAAGAGTTCCAGGAGGCAGTTAGAACCATCATTACTTTTCCCTGCTGGCACCTTTGCTGTGGCAGGAAAACCTGGACGTTTGTCTTTTTTGCTCCGGAGGCTGCCGATAGCGAAAACAGGTGCTTTTGAGGATGGAGTCCGCAGGAAAGCAGAGAGGGCCAAATTGTCTTTGGCATTTGAAAGAGTTCCAGGAGGCAGTGAGAACCAGCATTACTTTTCCCCGCTGGCACCTTTGCTGTGGCAGCAAAAGCTGGACGTTTGTCTTTTTTGCTCCGGAGGCTGCCGAAAGCGAAAACAGGTGCTTTTGAGGATGGAGTCCGCAGGAAAGCAGAGAGGGCCAAATTGTCTGTGGCATTTGAAAGGGTTCCAGGAGGCAGTAAGAACCAGCATTACTTTTCCCGGCTGGCACCTTTGCTGTGGCAGCAAAAGCTGGACGTTTGTCTTTTTTGCTCCAGAGGCTGCAGAAAGCGAAAAAAGGTGCTTTTGAGGATGGAGTCCGGAGGAAAGCAGAGAGGGCCAAATTGTCTGTGGCATTTGAAGAGGTTCCAGGAGGCAATGAGGACGAGCATCACTTTTCCCCGCTGGCACCTTTGCTGTGGCAGCAAAAGCTGGACGTTTGTCTTTTTTGCTCTGGAGGCTGGCGAAAGCAAAAAAAGGCGCTTTTGAGGATGGAGTCCGCAGGAAAGCAGAGAGGGCCAAATTGTCTGTGGCATTTGAAAGGGTTCCAGGAGGCAGTGAGGACCAGCATTACTTTTCCCCGCTGGCACCTTTGCTGTGGCAGCAAAAGCTGGACGTTTGTCTTTTTTGCTCCGGAGGCTGCCGAAAGCGAAAACAGGTGCTTTTGAGGATGGAGTCCGCAGGAAAGCAGAGAGGGCCAAATTGTCTGGGGCATTTGAAAGAGTTCCAGGAGGCAGTGAGAACCAGCATTATTTTTCCCCGGTGACACCTTTGCTGTGGCAGCAAAAGCTGGACGTTTGTCTTTTTTGCTCCGGAGGCTGCCGAAAGCGAAAACAGGTGCTTTTGAGGATGGAGTCCGCAGGAAAGCAGAGAGGGCCAAATTGTCTGTGGCATTTGAAAGGGTTCCAGGAGGCAGTGAGAACCAGCATTACTTTTCCCCGCTGGCACCTTTGCTGTGGCAGCAAAAGCTGGACGTTTGTCTTTTTTGCTCCGGAGGCTGCCGAAAGCGAAAACAGGTGCTTTTGAGGATGGAGTCCGCAGGAAAGCAGAGTGGGCCAAATTGTCTGGGGCATTTGAAAGGGTTCCAGGAGGCAGTGAGGACCAGCATTACTTTTCCCTGCTGTCACATTTGCTGTGGCAGCAAAAGCTGGACATTTGTCTTTTTACCACCGGAGGGCGCCGAAAGTGAAAAAAGGCGCTTTTGAGGATAGAGTCCGCAGGAAAGCAGAGAGGGCCAAATGGTCTGGGGCATTTGAAGGGGTTCCAGGAGGCAGTGAGGACCAGCATTACTTTTCCCCGCTGGCACCTTTGCTGTGGCAGCAAAAGCTGGACGTTTGTCTTTTTTGCTCCGGAGGCTGCCGAAAGCGAAAACAGGTGCTTTTGAGGATGGAGTCCGCAGGAAAGCAGAGAGGGCCAAATTGTCTGTGGCATTTGAAAGGGTTCCAGGAAGCAATGAGGACCAGCATTACTTTTCCCCGCTGGCACCTTTGCTGTGGCAGGAAAACCTGGACGTTTGTCTTTTTTGCTCCGGAGGCTGCCGATAGCGAAAACAGGTGCTTTTGAGGATGGAGTCCGCAGGAAAGCAGAGAGGGCCAAATTGTCTGTGGCATTTCAAAGAGTTCCAGGAGGCAGTTAGAACCATCATTACTTTTCCCTGCTGGCACCTTTGCTGTGGCAGGAAAACCTGTACGTTTGTCTTTTTTGCTCCGGAGGCTGCCGATAGCGAAAACAGGTGCTTTTGAGGATGGAGTCCGCAGGAAAGCAGAGAGGGCCAAATTGTCTTTGGCATTTGAAAGAGTTCCAGGAGGCAGTGAGAACCAGCATTACTTTTCCCCGGTGGCACCTTTGCTGTGGCAGCAAAAGCTGGACGTTTGTCTTTTTTGCTCCGGAGGCTGCCGAAAGCGAAAACAGGTGCTTTTGAGGATGGAGTCCGCAGGAAAGCAGAGAGGGCCAAATTGTCTGTGGCATTTGAAAGGGTTCCAGGAGGCAGTAAGAACCAGCATTACTTTTCCCGGCTGGCACCTTTGCTGTGGCAGCAAAAGCTGGACGTTTGTCTTTTTTGCTCCAGAGGCTGCAGAAAGCGAAAAAAGGTGCTTTTGAGGATGGAGTCCGGAGGAAAGCAGAGAGGGCCAAATTGTCTGTGGCATTTGAAGAGGTTCCAGGAGGCAATGAGGACGAGCATCACTTTTCCCCGCTGGCACCTTTGCTGTGGCAGCAAAAGCTGGACGTTTGTCTTTTTTGCTCTGGAGGCTGGCGAAAGCAAAAAAAGGCGCTTTTGAGGATGGAGTCCGCAGGAAAGCAGAGAGGGCCAAATTGTCTGTGGCATTTGAAAGGGTTCCAGGAGGCAGTGAGGACCAGCATTACTTTTCCCCGCTGGCACCTTTGCTGTGGCAGCAAAAGCTGGACGTTTGTCTTTTTTGCTCCGGAGGCTGCCGAAAGCGAAAACAGGTGCTTTTGAGGATGGAGTCCGCAGGAAAGCAGAGAGGGCCAAATTGTCTGGGGCATTTGAAAGAGTTCCAGGAGGCAGTGAGAACCAGCATTACTTTTCCCCGGTGACACCTTTGCTGTGGCAGCAAAAGCTGGACGTTTGTCTTTTTTGCTCCGGAGGCTGCCGAAAGCGAAAACAGGTGCTTTTGAGGATGGAGTCCGCAGGAAAGCAGAGAGGGCCAAATTGTCTGGGGCATTTGAAAGGGTTCCAGGAGGCAGTGAGAACCAGCATTACTTTTCCCCGCTGGCACCTTTGCTGTGGCAGCAAAAGCTGGACGCTTGTCTTTTTTGCACCGCAGGTTGCCGAAAGCGAAAACAGGTGCTTTTGAGGATGGAGTCCGGAGGAAAGCAGAGAGGGCCAAATTGTCTGTGGCATTTGAAAGGGTTCCAGGAGGCAGTGAGAACCAGCATTACTTTTCCCCGCTGGCACCTTTGCTGTGGCAGCAAAAGCTGGACGTTTGTCTTTTTTGCTCCGGAGGCTGCCGAAAGCGAAAACAGGTGCTTTTGAGGATGGAGTCCGCAGGAAAGCAGAGAGGGCCAAATTGTCTGGGGCATTTGAAAGGGTTCCAGGAGGCAGTGAGGACCATCATTACTTTTCCCCGCTGGCACCTTTGCTGTGGCAGCAAAAGCTGGACGTTTGTCTTTTTTGCTCCGGAGGCTGCCGAAAGCGAAAACAGGTGCTTTTGAGGATGGAGTCCGCAGGAAAGCAGAGAGGGCCAAATTGTCTGGGGCATTTGAAAGGGTTCCAGGAGGCAGTGAGAACCAGCATTACTTTTCCCCGCTGGCACCTTTGCTGTGGCAGCAAAAGCTGGACGTTTGTCTTTTTTGCACCGCAGGTTGCCGAAAGGGAAAACAGGTGCTTTTGAGGATGGAGTCCGCAGGAAAGCAGAGAGGGCCAAATTGTCTGTGGCATTTGAAGAGGTTCCAGGAGGCAGTGAGAACGAGCATTACTTTTCCCCGCTGGCACCTTTGCTGTGGCAGGAAAACCTCTACGTTTGTCTTTTTTGCTCCGGAGGCTGCCGAAAGCGAAAACAAGTGCTTTTGAGGATGGAGTCCGCAGGAAAGCAGAGAGGGCCAAATTGTCTGTGGCATTTGAAAGAGTTCCAGGACGCAGTGAGAACCAGCATTACTTTTCCCCGCTGGCACCTTTGCTGTGGCAGCAAAAGCTGGACGTTTGTCTTTTTACCACCGGAGGGCGCCGAAAGTGAAAAAAGGCGCTTTTGAGGATAGAGTCCGCAGGAAAGCAGAGAGGGCCAAATTGTCTGGGGCATTTGAAGGGGTTCCAGGAGGCAGTGAGAACCAGCATTACTTTTCCCCGCTGGCACCTTTGCTGTGGCAGCAAAAGCTGGACGTTTGTCTTTTTTGCTCCGGAGGCTGCCGAAAGCGAAAACAGGTGCTTTTGAGGATGGAGTCCGCAGGAAAGCAGAGAGGGCCAAATTGTCTGGGGCATTTGAAAGGGTTCCAGGAGGCAGTGAGGACCAGCATTACTTTTCCCCGCTGGCACCTTTGCTGTGGCAGCAAAAGCTGGACGTTTGTCTTTTTTGCTCCGGAGGCTGCCGAAAGCGAAAACAGGTGCTTTTGAGGATGGAGTCCGCAGGAAAGCAGAGAGGGCCAAATTGTCTGGGGCATTTGAAAGGGTTCCAGGAGGCAGTGAGAACCAGCATTACTTTTCCCCGCTGGCACCTTTGCTGTGGCAGCAAAAGCTGGACGTTTGTCTTTTTTGCACCGCAGGTTGCCGAAAGCGAAAACAGGTGCTTTTGAGGATGGAGTCCGGAGGAAAGCAGAGAGGGCCAAATTGTCTGTGGCATTTGAAAGGGTTCCAGGAGGCAGTGAGAACCAGCATTACTTTTCCCCGCTGGCACCTTTGCTGTGGCAGCAAAAGCTGGACGTTTGTCTTTTTACCACCGGAGGGCGCCGAAAGTGAAAACAGGTGCTTTTGAGGATAGAGTCCGCAGGAAAGCAGAGAGGGCCAAATTGTCTGGGGCATTTGAAGGGGTTCCAGGAGGCAGTGAGGACCAGCATTACTTTTCCCCGCTGGCACCTTTGCTGTGGCAGCAAAAGCTGGACGTTTGTCTTTTTTGCTCCGGAGGTTGCCGAAAGCGAAAATAGGTGCTTTTGAGGATGGAGTCCGCAGGAAAGCAGAGAGGGCCAAATTGTCTGTGGCATTTTAAGAGGTTCCAGGAGGCAGTGAGAACCAGCATTACTTTTCGCCGCTGGCACCTTTGCTAAGGCATCAAAAGCTGGACGTTTGTCTTTTTTGCTCTAGAGGATGCCGAAAGCAAAAAAGGTGCTTTTGAGGATGGAGTCTGCAGGAAAGCAGAGAGGGCCAAATTGTGTGGGGCATTTGAAAGGGTTCCAGGTGGCAGTGAGAACCAGCATCACTTTTCCCGGCTGGCACCTTTGCTGTGGCAGCAAAAGCTGGACGTTTGTCTTTTTTCCTCCTGGGGGCGCCGAAAGTGAAAAAAGTTGCTTTTGAGGCTACAGTGCGCAGGAAAGCAGAGAGGGCCAAATTGTGTAGGGCATTTGAAGGGGTTCCAGGAGGCAGTGAGGACCAGCATCACTTTTCCCCGCCGGCACCTTTGCTGTGGCAGCAAAACCTGGACGTTTGTCTTTTTTGCTCCAAACAGCGCCGAAAGTGAAAAAAGGTGCCTTTGAGGCTAGAGTGCGCAGGAAAGCAGAGAGGGCCAAATTGTGTGGGGCATTTGAAGGGGTTCCAGGAGGCAGTGAGGACCAGCATCACTTTTCCCCGCTGGCACCTTTGCTGTGGCAGCAAAAGCTGGACGTTTGTCTTTTTTGCTCCAAACAGCGCCGAAAGTGAAAAAAGGTGCTTTTGAGGCTAGAGTGTGCAGGAAAGCAGAGAGGGCCAAATTGTGTGGGGCATTAGAAGGGGTTCCAGGAGGCAGTGAGGACCAGCATCACTTTTCCCCGCTGGCACCTTTGCTGTGGCAGCATTAGCTGGACATTTGTCTTTTTTTGCTCCAAAGAGCGCCAAAAGTGAAAAAAGGTGCTTTTGAGGCTAGAGTGTGCAGGAAAGCAGAGAGGGCCAAATTGTCTGGGGCATTAGAAGGGGTTCCAGGAGGCAGTAAGGACCAGCATCACTTTTCCCCGCTGGCACCTTTGCTGTGGCAGCAAAAGCTGGACGTTTGTCTTTTTTGCTCCAGAGGTTGCCGAAATCGAAAAAATGTGCTTTTGAGGATGGAGTCCGCAGGAAAGCAGAGAGGGCCAAATTGTCTGGGGCATTTGAAAGGGTTCCAGGAGGCAGTGAGAACCAGCATTACTTTTCCCGGCTGGCACCTTTGCTGTGGCAGCAAAAGGTGGACGTTTGTCTTTTTTGCTCCGGAGGTTGCCGAAAGCGAAAACAGGTGCTTTTGAGGATGGAGTCCGCAGGAAAGCAGAGAGGGCCAAATTGTCTGGGGCATTTGAAAGGGTTCCAGGAGGCAGTGAGAACCAGCATTACTTTTCCCCGCTGGCACCTTTGCTGTGGCAGCAAAAGCTGGACGTTTGTCTTTTTTGCTCCGGAGGCTGCCGAAAGCGAAAACAGGTGCTTTTGAGGATTGAGTCCGCAGAAAAGCAGAGAGGGCCAAATTGTCTGGGGCATTTGAAAGGGTTCCAGGAGGCAGTGAGGACCAGCATTACTTTTCCCTGCTGTCACATTTGCTGTGGCAGCAAAAGCTGGACATTTGTCTTTTTACCACCGGAGGGCGCCGAAAGTGAAAAAAGGCGCTTTTGAGGATAGAGTCCGCAGGAAAGCAGAGAGGGCCAAATGGTCTGGGGCATTTGAAGGGGTTCCAGGAGGCAGTGAGGACCAGCATTACTTTTCCCCGCTGGCACCTTTGCTGTGGCAGCAAAAGCTGGACGTTTGTCTTTTTTGCTCCGGAGGCTGCCGAAAGCGAAAACAGGTGCTTTTGAGGATGGAGTCCGCAGGAAAGCAGAGAGGGCCAAATTGTCTGTGGCATTTGAAAGGGTTCCAGGAAGCAATGAGGACCAGCATTAGTTTTCCCCGCTGGCACCTTTGCTGTGGCAGGAAAACCTGGACATTTGTCTTTTTTGCTCCGGAGGCTGCCGATAGCGAAAACAGGTGCTTTTGAGGATGGAGTCCGCAGGAAAGCAGAGAGGGCCAAATTGTCTGTGGCATTTCAAAGAGTTCCAGGAGGCAGTTAGAACCATCATTACTTTTCCCTGCTGGCACCTTTGCTGTGGCAGGAAAACCTGTACGTTTGTCTTTCTTGCTCCGGAGGCTGCCGATAGCGAAAACAGGTGCTTTTGAGGATGGAGTCCGCAGGAAAGCAGAGAGGGCCAAATTGTCTTTGGCATTTGAAAGAGTTCCAGGAGGCAGTGAGAACCAGCATTACCTTTCCCCGGTGGCACCTTTGCTGTGGCAGCAAAAGCTGGACGTTTGTCTTTTTTGCTCCGGAGGCTGCCGAAAGCGAAAACAGGTGCTTTTGAGGATGGAGTCCGCAGGAAAGCAGAGAGGGCCAAATTGTCTGTGGCATTTGAAAGGGTTCCAGGAGGCAGTAAGAACCAGCATTACTTTTCCCGGCTGGCACCTTTGCTGTGGCAGCAAAAGCTGGACGTTTGTCTTTTTTGCTCCAGAGGCTGCAGAAAGCGAAAAAAGGTGCTTTTGAGGATGGAGTCCGGAGGAAAGCAGAGAGGGCCAAATTGTCTGTGGCATTTGAAGAGGTTCCAGGAGGCAATGAGGACGAGCATCACTTTTCCCCGCTGGCACCTTTGCTGTGGCAGCAAAAGCTGGACGTTTGTCTTTTTTGCTCTGGAGGCTGGCGAAAGCAAAAAAAGGCGCTTTTGAGGATGGAGTCCGCAGGAAAGCAGAGAGGGCCAAATTGTCTGTGGCATTTGAAAGGGTTCCAGGAGGCAGTGAGGACCAGCATTACTTTTCCCCGCTGGCACCTTTGCTGTGGCAGCAAAAGCTGGACGTTTGTCTTTTTTGCTCCGGAGGCTGCCGAAAGCGAAAACAGGTGCTTTTGAGGATGGAGTCCGCAGGAAAGCAGAGAGGGCCAAATTGTCTGTGGCATTTGAAAGAGTTCCAGGAGGCAGTGAGAACCAGCATTACTTTTCCCCGGTGACACCTTTGCTGTGGCAGCAAAAGCTGGACGTTTGTCTTTTTTGCTCCGGAGGCTGCCGAAAGCGAAAACAGGTGCTTTTGAGGATGGAGTCCGCAGGAAAGCAGAGAGGGCCAAATTGTCTGTGGCATTTGAAAGAGTTCCAGGAGGCAGTGAGAACCAGCATTACTTTTCCCGGCTGGCACCTTTGCTGTGGCAGCAAAAGCTGGACGTTTGTCTTTTTTGCACCGCAGGTTGCCGAAAGCGAAAACAGGTGCTTTTGAGGATGGAGTCCGGAGGAAAGCAGAGAGGGCCAAATTGTCTGTGGCATTTGAAAGAGTTCCAGGACGCAGTGAGAACCAGCATTACTTTTCCCCGCTGGCACCTTTGCTGTGGCAGCAAAAGCTGGACGTTTGTCTTTTTACCACCGGAGGGCGCCGAAAGTGAAAAAAGGCGCTTTTGAGGATAGAGTCCGCAGGAAAGCAGAGAGGGCCAAATTGTCTGGGGCATTTGAAGGGGTTCCAGGAGGCAGTGAGAACCAGCATTACTTTTCCCCGCTGGCACCTTTGCTGTGGCAGCAAAAGCTGGACGTTTGTCTTTTTTGCTCCGGAGGCTGCCGAAAGCGAAAACAGGTGCTTTTGAGGATGGAGTCCGCAGGAAAGCAGAGAGGGCCAAATTGTCTGGGGCATTTGAAAGGGTTCCAGGAGGCAGTGAGGACCAGCATTACTTTTCCCCGCTGGCACCTTTGCTGTGGCAGCAAAAGCTGGACGTTTGTCTTTTTTGCTCCGGAGGCTGCCGAAAGCGAAAACAGGTGCTTTTGAGGATGGAGTCCGCAGGAAAGCAGAGAGGGCCAAATTGTCTGGGGCATTTGAAAGGGTTCCAGGAGGCAGTGAGAACCAGCATTACTTTTCCCCGCTGGCACCTTTGCTGTGGCAGCAAAAGCTGGACGTTTGTCTTTTTTGCACCGCAGGTTGCCGAAAGCGAAAACAGGTGCTTTTGAGGATGGAGTCCTCAGGAAAGCAGAGAGGGCCAAATTGTCTGTGGCATTTGAAGAGGTTCCAGGAGGCAGTGAGAACCAGCATTACTTTTCCCCGCTGGCACCTTTGCTGTGGCAGCAAAAGCTGGACGTTTGTCTTTTTTGCTCCGGAGGCTGCCGAAAGCGAAAACAGGTGCTTTTGAGGATGGAGTCCGCAGGAAAGCAGAGAGGGCCAAATTGTCTGTGGCATTTGAAAGGGTTCCAGGAAGCAATGAGGACCAGCATTAGTTTTCCCCGCTGGCACCTTTGCTGTGGCAGGAAAACCTGGACATTTTTCTTTTTTGCTCCGGAGGCTGCCGATAGCGAAAACAGGTGCTTTTGAGGATGGAGTCCGCAGGAAAGCAGAGAGGGCCAAATTGTCTGTGGCATTTCAAAGAGTTCCAGGAGGCAGTTAGAACCATCATTACTTTTCCCTGCTGGCACCTTTGCTGTGGCAGGAAAACCTGTACGTTTGTCTTTTTTGCTCCGGAGGCTGCCGATAGCGAAAACAGGTTCTTTTGAGGATGGAGTCCGCAGGAAAGCAGAGAGGGCCAAATTGTCTTTGGCATTTGAAAGAGTTCCAGGAGGCAGTGAGAACCAGCATTACCTTTCCCCGGTGGCACCTTTGCTGTGGCAGCAAAAGCTGGACGTTTGTCTTTTTTGCTCCGGAGGCTGCCGAAAGCGAAAACAGGTGCTTTTGAGGATGGAGTCCGCAGGAAAGCAGAGAGGGCCAAATTGTCTGTGGCATTTGAAAGGGTTCCAGGAGGCAGTAAGAACCAGCATTACTTTTCCCGGCTGGCACCTTTGCTGTGGCAGCAAAAGCTGGACGTTTGTCTTTTTTGCTCCAGAGGCTGCAGAAAGCGAAAAAAGGTGCTTTTGAGGATGGAGTCCGGAGGAAAGCAGAGAGGGCCAAATTGTCTGTGGCATTTGAAGAGGTTCCAGGAGGCAATGAGGACGAGCATCACTTTTCCCCGCTGGCACCTTTGCTGTGGCAGCAAAAGCTGGACGTTTGTCTTTTTTGCTCTGGAGGCTGGCGAAAGCAAAAAAAGGCGCTTTTGAGGATGGAGTCCGCAGGAAAGCAGAGAGGGCCAAATTGTCTGTGGCATTTGAAAGGGTTCCAGGAGGCAGTGAGGACCAGCATTACTTTTCCCCGCTGGCACCTTTGCTGTGGCAGCAAAAGCTGGACGTTTGTCTTTTTTGCTCCGGAGGCTGCCGAAAGCGAAAACAGGTGCTTTTGAGGATGGAGTCCGCAGGAAAGCAGAGAGGGCCAAATTGTCTGTGGCATTTGAAAGAGTTCCAGGAGGCAGTGAGAACCAGCATTACTTTTCCCCGGTGACACCTTTGCTGTGGCAGCAAAAGCTGGACGTTTGTCTTTTTTGCTCCGGAGGCTGCCGAAAGCGAAAACAGGTGCTTTTGAGGATGGAGTCCGCAGGAAAGCAGAGAGGGCCAAATTGTCTGTGGCATTTGAAAGAGTTCCAGGAGGCAGTGAGAACCAGCATTACTTTTCCCGGCTGGCACCTTTGCTGTGGCAGCAAAAGCTGGACGTTTGTCTTTTTTGCACCGCAGGTTGCCGAAAGCGAAAACAGGTGCTTTTGAGGATGGAGTCCGGAGGAAAGCAGAGAGGGCCAAATTGTCTGTGGCATTTGAAAGAGTTCCAGGACGCAGTGAGAACCAGCATTACTTTTCCCCGCTGGCACCTTTGCTGTGGCAGCAAAAGCTGGACGTTTGTCTTTTTACCACCGGAGGGCGCCGAAAGTGAAAAAAGGCGCTTTTGAGGATAGAGTCCGCAGGAAAGCAGAGAGGGCCAAATTGTCTGGGGCATTTGAAGGGGTTCCAGGAGGCAGTGAGAACCAGCATTACTTTTCCCCGCTGGCACCTTTGCTGTGGCAGCAAAAGCTGGACGTTTGTCTTTTTTGCTCCGGAGGCTGCCGAAAGCGAAAACAGGTGCTTTTGAGGATGGAGTCCGCAGGAAAGCAGAGAGGGCCAAATTGTCTGGGGCATTTGAAAGGGTTCCAGGAGGCAGTGAGGACCAGCATTACTTTTCCCCGCTGGCACCTTTGCTGTGGCAGCAAAAGCTGGACGTTTGTCTTTTTTGCTCCGGAGGCTGCCGAAAGCGAAAACAGGTGCTTTTGAGGATGGAGTCCGCAGGAAAGCAGAGAGGGCCAAATTGTCTGTGGCATTTGAAAGGGTTCCAGGAGGCAGTGAGAACCAGCATTACTTTTCCCCGCTGGCACCTTTGCTGTGGCAGCAAAAGCTGGACGTTTGTCTTTTTTGCACCGCAGGTTGCCGAAAGCGAAAACAGGTGCTTTTGAGGATGGAGTCCGGAGGAAAGCAGAGAGGGCCAAATTGTCTGTGGCATTTGAAAGGGTTCCAGGAGGCAGTGAGAACCAGCATTACTTTTCCCCGCTGGCACCTTTGCTGTGGCAGCAAAAGCTGGACGTTTGTCTTTTTACCACCGGAGGGCGCCGAAAGTGAAAACAGGTGCTTTTGAGGATAGAGTCCGCAGGAAAGCAGAGAGGGCCAAATGGTCTGGGGCATTTGAAGGGGTTCCAGGAGGCAGTGAGGACCAGCATTACTTTTCCCCGCTGGCACCTTTGCTGTGGCAGCAAAAGCTGGACGTTTGTCTTTTTTGCTCCGGAGGTTGCCGAAAGCGAAAATAGGTGCTTTTGAGGATGGAGTCCGCAGGAAAGCAGAGAGGGCCAAATTGTCTGTGGCATTTTAAGAGGTTCCAGGAGGCAGTGAGAACCAGCATTACTTTTCGCCGCTGGCACCTTTGCTAAGGCATCAAAAGCTGGACGTTTGTCTTTTTTGCTCTAGAGGATGCCGAAAGCAAAAAAGGTGCTTTTGAGGATGGAGTCTGCAGGAAAGCAGAGAGGGCCAAATTGTGTGGGGCATTTGAAAGGGTTCCAGGTGGCAGTGAGAACCAGCATCACTTTTCCCGGCTGGCACCTTTGCTGTGGCAGCAAAAGCTGGACGTTTGTCTTTTTTCCTCCTGGGGGCGCCGAAAGTGAAAAAAGTTGCTTTTGAGGCTACAGTGCGCAGGAAAGCAGAGAGGGCCAAATTGTGTAGGGCATTTGAAGGGGTTCCAGGAGGCAGTGAGGACCAGCATCACTTTTCCCCGCCGGCACCTTTGCTGTGGCAGCAAAACCTGGACGTTTGTCTTTTTTGCTCCAAACAGCGCCGAAAGTGAAAAAAGGTGCCTTTGAGGCTAGAGTGCGCAGGAAAGCAGAGAGGGCCAAATTGTGTGGGGCATTTGAAGGGGTTCCAGGAGGCAGTGAGGACCAGCATCACTTTTCCCCGCTGGCACCTTTGCTGTGGCAGCAAAAGCTGGACGTTTGTCTTTTTTGCTCCAAACAGCGCCGAAAGTGAAAAAAGGTGCTTTTGAGGCTAGAGTGTGCAGGAAAGCAGAGAGGGCCAAATTGTGTGGGGCATTTGAAGGGGTTCCAGGAGGCAGTGAGGACCAGCATCACTTTTCCCCGCTGGCACCTTTGCTGTGGCAGCATTAGCTGGACATTTGTCTTTTTTTGCTCCAAAGAGCGCCAAAAGTGAAAAAAGGTGCTTTTGAGGCTAGAGTGTGCAGGAAAGCAGAGAGGGCCAAATTGTCTGGGGCATTAGAAGGGGTTCCAGGAGGCAGTAAGGACCAGCATCACTTTTCCCCGCTGGCACCTTTGCTGTGGCAGCAAAAGCTGGACGTTTGTCTTTTTTGCTCCGGAGGTTGCCGAAAGCGAAAAAATGTGCTTTTGAGGATGGAGTCCGCAGGAAAGCAGAGAGGGCCAAATTGTCTGGGGCATTTGAAAGGGTTCCAGGAGGCAGTGAGAACCAGCATTACTTTTCCCGGCTGGCACCTTTGCTGTGGCAGCAAAAGGTGGACGTTTGTCTTTTTTGCTCCGGAGGTTGCCGAAAGCGAAAACAGGTGCTTTTGAGGATGGAGTCCGCAGGAAAGCAGAGAGGGCCAAATTGTCTGGGGCATTTGAAAGGGTTCCAGGAGGCAGTGAGAACCAGCATTACTTTTCCCCGCTGGCACCTTTGCTGTGGCAGCAAAAGCTGGACGTTTGTCTTTTTTGCTCCGGAGGCTGCCGAAAGCGAAAACAGGTGCTTTTGAGGATTGAGTCCGCAGAAAAGCAGAGAGGGCCAAATTGTCTGGGGCATTTGAAAGGGTTCCAGGAGGCAGTGAGGACCAGCATTACTTTTCCCTGCTGTCACATTTGCTGTGGCAGCAAAAGCTGGACATTTGTCTTTTTACCACCGGAGGGCGCCGAAAGTGAAAAAAGGCGCTTTTGAGGATAGAGTCCGCAGGAAAGCAGAGAGGGCCAAATGGTCTGGGGCATTTGAAGGGGTTCCAGGAGGCAGTGAGGACCAGCATTACTTTTCCCCGCTGGCACCTTTGCTGTGGCAGCAAAAGCTGGACGTTTGTCTTTTTTGCTCCGGAGGCTGCCGAAAGCGAAAACAGGTGCTTTTGAGGATGGAGTCCGCAGGAAAGCAGAGAGGGCCAAATTGTCTGTGGCATTTGAAAGGGTTCCAGGAAGCAATGAGGACCAGCATTAGTTTTCCCCGCTGGCACCTTTGCTGTGGCAGGAAAACCTGGACATTTGTCTTTTTTGCTCCGGAGGCTGCCGATAGCGAAAACAGGTGCTTTTGAGGATGGAGTCCGCAGGAAAGCAGAGAGGGCCAAATTGTCTGTGGCATTTCAAAGAGTTCCAGGAGGCAGTTAGAACCATCATTACTTTTCCCTGCTGGCACCTTTGCTGTGGCAGGAAAACCTGTACGTTTGTCTTTTTTGCTCCGGAGGCTGCCGATAGCGAAAACAGGTGCTTTTGAGGATGGAGTCCGCAGGAAAGCAGAGAGGGCCAAATTGTCTTTGGCATTTGAAAGAGTTCCAGGAGGCAGTGAGAACCAGCATTACCTTTCCCCGGTGGCACCTTTGCTGTGGCAGCAAAAGCTGGACGTTTGTCTTTTTTGCTCCGGAGGCTGCCGAAAGCGAAAACAGGTGCTTTTGAGGATGGAGTCCGCAGGAAAGCAGAGAGGGCCAAATTGTCTGTGGCATTTGAAAGGGTTCCAGGAGGCAGTAAGAACCAGCATTACTTTTCCCGGCTGGCACCTTTGCTGTGGCAGCAAAAGCTGGACGTTTGTCTTTTTTGCTCCAGAGGCTGCAGAAAGCGAAAAAAGGTGCTTTTGAGGATGGAGTCCGCAGGAAAGCAGAGAGGGCCAAATTGTCTGTGGCATTTGAAGAGGTTCCAGGAGGCAATGAGGACGAGCATCACTTTTCCCCGCTGGCACCTTTGCTGTGGCAGCAAAAGCTGGACGTTTGTCTTTTTTGCTCTGGAGGCTGGCGAAAGCAAAAAAAGGCGCTTTTGAGGATGGAGTCCGCAGGAAAGCAGAGAGGGCCAAATTGTCTGTGGCATTTGAAAGGGTTCCAGGAGGCAGTGAGGACCAGCATTACTTTTCCCCGCTGGCACCTTTGCTGTGGCAGCAAAAGCTGGACGTTTGTCTTTTTTGCTCCGGAGGCTGCCGAAAGCGAAAACAGGTGCTTTTGAGGATGGAGTCCGCAGGAAAGCAGAGAGGGCCAAATTGTCTGTGGCATTTGAAAGAGTTCCAGGAGGCAGTGAGAACCAGCATTACTTTTCCCCGGTGACACCTTTGCTGTGGCAGCAAAAGCTGGACGTTTGTCTTTTTTGCTCCGGAGGCTGCCGAAAGCGAAAACAGGTGCTTTTGAGGATGGAGTCCGCAGGAAAGCAGAGAGGGCCAAATTGTCTGTGGCATTTGAAAGAGTTCCAGGAGGCAGTGAGAACCAGCATTACTTTTCCCGGCTGGCACCTTTGCTGTGGCAGCAAAAGCTGGACGTTTGTCTTTTTTGCTCCGGAGGCTGCCGAAAGCGAAAACAGGTGCTTTTGAGGATGGAGTCTGCAGGAAAGCACTGAGTGCCAAATTCTCTGTGGCCTTTGAAGAGGTTCCAGGAGGCAATGAGGACTAGCATCACTTTTCCCCGCTGGCACCTTTGCTGTGGCAGCAAAAGCTGGACGTTTGTCTTTTTTCCACCGGAGGGCGCAAAAAGTGAAAAAAGGCGCTTTTGAGGCTAGAGTGCGCAGGAAAGAAGAGAGGGCCAAATTGTGTGGGGCATTTGAAGGGGTTCCAGGAGGCAGTGAGGACCAGCATCACTTTTCCCCGCTGGCACCTTTGCTGTGGCAGCAAAACCTGGACGTTTGTCTTTTTTGCTCCAAACAGCGCCGAAAGTGAAAAAAGGTGCTTTTGAGGCTAGAGTGCGCAGGAAAGCAGAGAGGGCCAAATTGTCTGGGGCATTAGAAGGGGTTCCAGGAGGCAGTGAGAACCAGCATCACTTTTCCCCGCTGGCACCTTTGCTGTGGCAGCATTAGCTGGACATTTGTCTTTTTTTGCTCCAAAGAGCGCCAAAAGTGAAAAAAGGTGCTTTTGAGGATAGAGTGTGCAGGAAAGCAGAGAGGGCCAAATTGTCTGGGGCATTAGAAGGGGTTCCAGGAGGCAGTGAGGACCAGCATCACTTTTCCCCGCTGGCACCTTTGCTGTGGCAGCAAAAGCTGGACGTTTGTCTTTTTTGCTCCGGAGGTTGCCGAAAGCGAAAAAAGGTGCTTTTGAGGATGGAGTCCACAGGAAAGCAGAGAGGGCCAAATTGTCTGGGGCATTTGAAAGGGTTCCAGGAGGCAGTGAGAACCAGCATTACTTTTCCCTGCTGGCACCTTTGCTGTGGCAGCAAAAGCTGGACGTTTGTCTTTTTTGCTCCTGAGGTTGCCGAAAGCGAAAACAGGTGCTTTTGAGGATGGAGTCCGCAGGAAAGCAGAGAGGGCCAAATTGTCTGGGGCATTTGAAAGGGTTCCAGGAGGCAGTGAGGACCAGCATTACTTTTCCCTGCTGTCACATTTGCTGTGGCAGCAAAAGCTGGACATTTGTCTTTTTACTACCGGAGGGCGCCGAAAGTGAAAAAAGGCGCTTTTGAGGATAGAGTCCGCAGAAAAGCAGAGAGGGCCAAATGGTCTGGGGCATTTGAAGGGGTTCCAGGAGGCAGTGAGGACCAGCATTACTTTTCCCCGCTGGCACCTTTGCTGTGGCAGCAAAAGCTGGACGTTTGTCTTTTTTGCTCCGGAGGCTGCCGAAAGCGAAAATAGGTGCTTTTGAGGATGGAGTCCGCAGGAAAGCAGAGAGGGCCAAATTGTCTGTGGCATTTGAAGAGGTTCCAGGAGGCAGTGAGAACCAGCATTACTTTTCCCCGCTGGCACCTTTGCTGTGGCAGCAAAAGCTGGACGTTTGTCTTTTTTGCTCTGGAGGATGGCGAAAGCAAAAAAAGGTGCTTTTGAGGATGGAGTCCGCAGGAAAGCAGAGAGGGCCAAATTGTCTGTGGCATTTGAAAGGGTTCCAGGAGGCAGTGAGGACCAGCATTACTTTTCCCCGCTGGCACCTTTGCTGTGGCAGCAAAAGCTGGACGTTTGTCTTTTTTGCTCCTGAGAATGCCGAAAGCGAAAACAGGTGCTTTTGAGGATGGAGTCCGCAGGAAAGCAGAGAGGGCCAAATTGTCTGTGGCATTTGAAAGGGTTCCAGGAAGCAATGAGGACCAGCATTACTTTTCCCCGCTGGCACATTTGCTGTGGCAGGAAAACCTGGACGTTTGTCTTTTTTGCTCCGGAGGCTGCCGATAGCGAAAACAGGTGCTTTTGAGGATGGAGTCCGCAGGAAAGCAGAGAGGGCCAAATTGTCTGTGGCATTTCAAAGAGTTCCAGGAGGCAGTTAGAACCGTCATTACTTTTCCCTGCTGGCACCTTTGCTGTGGCAGCAAAAGCTGGACGTTTGTCTTTTTTGCTCCGGAGGCTGGCGAAAGCGAAAAAAGGTGCTTTTGAGGATGGAGTCCGCAGGAAAGCAGAGAGGGCCAAATTGTCTGGGGCATTTGAAAGGGTTCCAGGAGGCAGTGAGAACCAGCATTACTTTTCCCCGCTGGCACCTTTGCTGTGGCAGCAAAAGCTGGACGTTTGTCTTTTTTGCTCCTGAGGTTGCCGAAAGCGAAAAAAGGTGCTATTGAGGATGGAGTCCGCAGGAAAGCAGAGAGGGCCAAATTGTCTGGGGCATTTGAAAGAGTTCCAGGAGGCAGTGAGAACCAGCATTACTTTTCCCCGCTGGCACCTTTGCTGTGGCAGCAAAAGCTGGACGTTTGTCTTTTTTGCTCCGGAGGCTGGCGAAAGCGAAAAAAGGTGCTTTTGAGGATGGAGTCCGCAGGAAAGCAGAGAGGGCCAAATTGTCTGTGGCATTTGAAGGGGTTCCAGGAGGCAGTGAGAACCAGCATTACTTTTCGCCGCTGGCACCTTTGCTAAGGCATCAAAAGCTGGACGTTTGTCTTTTTTGCTCTAGAGGATGCCGAAAGCAAAAAAGGTGCTTTTGAGGATGGAGTCTGCAGGAAAGCAGAGAGGGCCAAATTGTGTGGGGCATTTGAAAGGGTTCCAGGAGGCAGTGAGAACCAGCATCACTTTTCCCGGCTGGCACCTTTGCTGTGGCAGCAAAAGCTGGACGTTTGTCTTTTTTGCTCCTGAGGTTGCCGAAAGCGAAAATAGGTGCTTTTGAGGATGGAGTCTGCAGGAAAGCAGAGAGGGCCAAATTGTGTGGGGCATTTGAAAGGGTTCCAGGAGGCAGTGAGAACCAGCATTACTTTTCCCTGCTGTCAAATTTGCTGTGGCAGCAAAAGCTGGACATTTGTCTTTTTACTACCGGAGGGCGCCGAAAGTGAAAAAAGGCGCTTTTGAGGATAGAGTCCGCAGAAAAGCAGAGAGGGCCAAATGGTCTGGGGCATTTGAAGGGGTTCCAGGAGGCAGTGAGGACCAGCATTACTTTTCCCCGCTGGCACCTTTGCTGTGGCAGCAAAAGCTGGACGTTTGTCTTTTTTGCTCCGGAGGCTGCCGAAAGCGAAAATAGGTGCTTTTGAGGATGGAGTCCGCAGGAAAGCAGAGAGGGCCAAATTGTCTGTGGCATTTGAAGAGGTTCCAGGAGGCAGTGAGAACCAGCATTACTTTTCCCCGCTGGCACCTTTGCTGTGGCAGCAAAAGCTGGACGTTTGTCTTTTTTGCTCTGGAGGATGGCGAAAGCAAAAAAAGGTGCTTTTGAGGATGGAGTCCGCAGGAAAGCAGAGAGGGCCAAATTGTCTGTGGCATTTGAAAGGGTTCCAGGAGGCAGTGAGGACCAGCATTACTTTTCCCCGCTGGCACCTTTGCTGTGGCAGCAAAAGCTGGACGTTTGTCTTTTTTGCTCCTGAGAATGCCGAAAGCGAAAACAGGTGCTTTTGAGGATGGAGTCCGCAGGAAAGCAGAGAGGGCCAAATTGTCTGTGGCATTTGAAAGGGTTCCAGGAAGCAATGAGGACCAGCATTACTTTTCCCCGCTGGCACATTTGCTGTGGCAGGAAAACCTGGACGTTTTTCTTTTTTGCTCCGGAGGCTGCCGATAGCGAAAACAGGTGCTTTTGAGGATGGAGTCCGCAGGAAAGCAGAGAGGGCCAAATTGTCTGTGGCATTTCAAAGAGTTCCAGGAGGCAGTTAGAACCGTCATTACTTTTCCCTGCTGGCACCTTTGCTGTGGCAGCAAAAGCTGGACGTTTGTCTTTTTTGCTCCGGAGGCTGGCGAAAGCGAAAAAAGGTGCTTTTGAGGATGGAGTCCGCAGGAAAGCAGAGAGGGCCAAATTGTCTGGGGCATTTGAAAGGGTTCCAGGAGGCAGTGAGAACCAGCATTACTTTTCCCCGCTGGCACCTTTGCTGTGGCAGCAAAAGCTGGACGTTTGTCTTTTTTGCTCCTGAGGTTGCCGAAAGCGAAAAAAGGTGCTATTGAGGATGGAGTCCGCAGGAAAGCAGAGAGGGCCAAATTGTCTGGGGCATTTGAAAGAGTTCCAGGAGGCAGTGAGAACCAGCATTACTTTTCCCCGCTGGCACCTTTGCTGTGGCAGCAAAAGCTGGACGTTTGTCTTTTTTGCTCCGGAGGCTGGCGAAAGCGAAAAAAGGTGCTTTTGAGGATGGAGTCCGCAGGAAAGCAGAGAGGGCCAAATTGTCTGTGGCATTTGAAGGGGTTCCAGGAGGCAGTGAGAACCAGCATTACTTTTCCCCGCTGGCACCTTTGCTAAGGCATCAAAAGCTGGACGTTTGTCTTTTTTGCTCTAGAGGATGCCGAAAGCAAAAAAGGTGCTTTTGAGGATGGAGTCTGCAGGAAAGCAGAGAGGGCCAAATTGTGTGGGGCATTTGAAAGGGTTCCAGGAGGCAGTGAGAACCAGCATCACTTTTCCCCGCTGGCACCTTTGCTGTGGCAGCAAAAGTTGGACGTTTGTCTTTTTTGCTCCTGAGGTTGCCGAAAGCGAAAATAGGTGCTTTTGAGGATGGAGTCTGCAGGAAAGCAGAGAGGGCCAAATTGTGTGGGGCATTTGAAAGGGTTCCAGGAGGCAGTGAGAACCAGCATTACTTTTCCCTGCTGTCACATTTGCTGTGGCAGCAAAAGCTGGACATTTGTCTTTTTACTACCGGAGGGCGCCGAAAGTGAAAAAAGGCGCTTTTGAGGATAGAGTCCGCAGAAAAGCAGAGAGGGCCAAATGGTCTGGGGCATTTGAAGGGGTTCCAGGAGGCAGTGAGGACCAGCATTACTTTTCCCCGCTGGCACCTTTGCTGTGGCAGCAAAAGCTGGACGTTTGTCTTTTTTGCTCCGGAGGCTGCCGAAAGCGAAAATAGGTGCTTTTGAGGATGGAGTCCGCAGGAAAGCAGAGAGGGCCAAATTGTCTGTGGCATTTGAAGAGGTTCCAGGAGGCAGTGAGAACCAGCATTACTTTTCCCCGCTGGCACCTTTGCTGTGGCAGCAAAAGCTGGACGTTTGTCTTTTTTGCTCTGGAGGATGGCGAAAGCAAAAAAAGGTGCTTTTGAGGATGGAGTCCGCAGGAAAGCAGAGAGGGCCAAATTGTCTGTGGCATTTGAAAGGGTTCCAGGAGGCAGTGAGGACCAGCATTACTTTTCCCCGCTGGCACCTTTGCTGTGGCAGCAAAAGCTGGACGTTTGTCTTTTTTGCTCCTGAGAATGCCGAAAGCGAAAACAGGTGCTTTTGAGGATGGAGTCCGCAGGAAAGCAGAGAGGGCCAAATTGTCTGTGGCATTTGAAAGGGTTCCAGGAAGCAATGAGGACCAGCATTACTTTTCCCCGCTGGCACATTTGCTGTGGCAGGAAAACCTGGACGTTTGTCTTTTTTGCTCCGGAGGCTGCCGATAGCGAAAACAGGTGCTTTTGAGGATGGAGTCCGCAGGAAAGCAGAGAGGGCCAAATTGTCTGTGGCATTTCAAAGAGTTCCAGGAGGCAGTTAGAACCGTCATTACTTTTCCCTGCTGGCACCTTTGCTGTGGCAGCAAAAGCTGGACGTTTGTCTTTTTTGCTCCGGAGGCTGGCGAAAGCGAAAAAAGGTGCTTTTGAGGATGGAGTCCGCAGGAAAGCAGAGAGGGCCAAATTGTCTGGGGCATTTGAAAGGGTTCCAGGAGGCAGTGAGAACCAGCATTACTTTTCCCCGCTGGCACCTTTGCTGTGGCAGCAAAAGCTGGACGTTTGTCTTTTTTGCTCCTGAGGTTGCCGAAAGCGAAAAAAGGTGCTATTGAGGATGGAGTCCGCAGGAAAGCAGAGAGGGCCAAATTGTCTGGGGCATTTGAAGGGGTTCCAGGAGGCAGTGAGAACCAGCATTACTTTTCCCCGCTGGCACCTTTGCTGTGGCAGCAAAAGCTGGACGTTTGTCTTTTTTGCTCCGGAGGCTGGCGAAAGCGAAAAAAGGTGCTTTTGAGGATGGAGTCCGCAGGAAAGCAGAGAGGGCCAAATTGTCTGTGGCATTTGAAAGGGTTCCAGGAGGCAGTGAGAACCAGCATTACTTTTCCCCGCTGGCACCTTTGCTAAGGCATCAAAAGCTGGACGTTTGTCTTTTTTGCTCTAGAGGATGCCGAAAGCAAAAAAGGTGCTTTTGAGGATGGAGTCTGCAGGAAAGCAGAGAGGGCCAAATTGTGTGGGGCATTTGAAAGGGTTCCAGGAGGCAGTGAGAACCAGCATCACTTTTCCCGGCTGGCACCTTTGCTGTGGCAGCAAAAGCTGGACGTTTGTCTTTTTTCCTCCTGGGGGCGCCGAAAGTGAAAAAAGGTGCTTTTGAGGCTAGAGTGCGCAGGAAAGCAGAGAGGGCCAAATTGCGTGGGGCATTTGAAGGGGTTCCAGGAGGCAGTGAGGACCAGCATCACTTTTCCCCGCTGGCACCTTTGCTGTGGCAGCAAAAGCTGGACGTTTGTCTTTTTTGCTCCAAACCGCGCCGAAAGTGAAAAAAGGTGCTTTTGAGGCTAGAGTGTGCAGGAAAGCAGAGAGGGCCAAATTGTGTGGGGCATTAGAAGGGGTTCCAGGAGGCAGTGAGGACCAGCATCACTTTTCCCCGCTGGCACCTTTGCTGTGGCAGCATTAGCTGGACATTTGTCTTTTTTTGCTCCAAAGAGCGCCAAAAGTGAAAAAAGGTGCTTTTGAGGCTAGAGTGTGCAGGAAAGCAGAGAGGGCCAAATTGTCTGGGGCATTAGAAGGGGTTCCAGGAGGCAGTAAGGACCAGCATCAATTTTCCCCGCTGGCACCTTTGCTGTGGCAGCAAAAGCTGGACGTTTGTCTTTTTTGCTCCGGAGGTTGCCGAAAGCGAAAAAATGTGCTTTTGAGGATGGAGTCCGCAGGAAAGCAGAGAGGGCCAAATTGTCTGGGGCATTTGAAAGGGTTCCAGGAGGCAGTGAGAACCAGCATTACTTTTCCCCGCTGGCACCTTTGCTGTGGCAGCAAAAGGTGGACGTTTGTCTTTTTTGCTCCGGAGGTTGCCGAAAGCGAAAACAGGTGCTTTTGAGGATGGAGTCCGCAGGAAAGCAGAGAGGGCCAAATTGTCTGGGGCATTTGAAAGGGTTCCAGGAGGCAGTGAGAACCAGCATTACTTTTCCCCGCTGGCACCTTTGCTGTGGCAGCAAAAGCTGGACGTTTGTCTTTTTTGCTCCGGAGGCTGCCGAAAGCGAAAACAGGTGCTTTTGAGGATTGAGTCCGCAGAAAAGCAGAGAGGGCCAAATTGTCTGGGGCATTTGAAAGGGTTCCAGGAGGCAGTGAGGACCAGCATTACTTTTCCCTGCTGTCACATTTGCTGTGGCAGCAAAAGCTGGACATTTGTCTTTTTACCACCGGAGGGCGCCGAAAGTGAAAAAAGGCGCTTTTGAGGATTGAGTCCGCAGGAAAGCAGAGAGGGCCAAATGGTCTGGGGCATTTGAAGGGGTTCCAGGAGGCAGTGAGGACCAGCATTACTTTTCCCCGCTGGCACCTTTGCTGTGGCAGCAAAAGCTGGACGTTTGTCTTTTTTGCTCCTGAGAATGCCGAAAGCGAAAACAGGTGCTTTTGAGGATGGAGTCCGCAGGAAAGCAGAGAGGGCCAAATTGTCTGTGGCATTTGAAAGGGTTCCAGGAAGCAATGAGGACCAGCATTACTTTTCGCCGCTGGCACCTTTGCTGTGGCAGCAAAACCTGGACGTTTGTCTTTTTTGCTCCGGAGGCTGCCGATAGCGAAAACAGGTGCTTTTGAGGATGGAGTCCGCAGGAAAGCAGAGAGGGCCAAATTGTCTGTGGCATTTCAAAGAGTTCCAGGAGGCAGTTAGAACCATCATTACTTTTCCCTGCTGGCACCTTTGCTGTGGCAGGAAAACCTGTACGTTTGTCTTTTTTGCTCCGGAGGCTGCCGAAAGCGAAAACAGGTGCTTTTGAGGATGGAGTCCGCAGGAAAGCAGAGAGGGCCAAATTGTCTGTGGCATTTGAAGAGGTTCCAGGAGGCAGTGAGAACCAGCATTACTTTTCCCCGCCGGCACCTTTGCTGTGGCAGCAAAAGCTGGACGTTTGTCTTTTTTGCTCCTGAGGTTGCCGAAAGCGAAAAAAGGTGCTATTGAGGATGGAGTCCGCAGGAAAGCAGAGAGGGCCAAATTGTCTGGGGCATTTGAAGAGGTTCCAGGAGGCAATGAGGACGAGCATCACTTTTCCCCGCTGGCACCTTTGCTGTGGCAGCAAAAGCTGGACGTTTGTCTTTTTTGCTCTGGAGGCTGCCGAAAGCAAAAAAAGGCGCTTTTGAGGATGGAGTCCGCAGGAAAGCAGAGAGGGCCAAATTGTCTGTGGCATTTGAAAGGGTTCCAGGAGGCAGTGAGGACCAGCATTACTTTTCCCCGCTGGCACCTTTGCTGTGGCAGCAAAAGCTGGACGTTTGTCTTTTTTGCTCCTGAGAATGCCGAAAGCGAAAACAGGTGCTTTTGAGGATGGAGTCCGCAGGAAAGCAGAGAGGGCCAAATTGTCTGTGGCATTTGAAAGGGTTCCAGGAAGCAATGAGGACCAGCATTACTTTTCCCCGCTGGCACATTTGCTGTGGCAGGAAAACCTGGACGTTTGTCTTTTTTGCTCCGGAGGCTGCCGATAGCGAAAACAGGTGCTTTTGAGGATGGAGTCCGCAGGAAAGCAGAGAGGGCCAAATTGTCTGTGGCATTTCAAAGAGTTCCAGGAGGCAGTTAGAACCGTCATGACTTTTCCCTGCTGGCACCTTTGCTGTGGCAGCAAAAGCTGGACGTTTGTCTTTTTTGCTCCGGAGGCTGGCGAAAGCGAAAAAAGGTGCTTTTGAGGATGGAGTCCGCAGGAAAGCAGAGAGGGCCAAATTGTCTGGGGCATTTGAAAGGGTTCCAGGAGGCAGTGAGAACCAGCATTACTTTTCCCCGCTGGCACCTTTGCTGTGGCAGCAAAAGCTGGACGTTTGTCTTTTTTGCTCCTGAGAATGCCGAAAGCGAAAAAAGGTGCTATTGAGGATGGAGTCCGCAGGAAAGCAGAGAGGGCCAAATTGTCTGGGGCATTTGAAAGAGTTCCAGGAGGCAGTGAGAACCAGCATTACTTTTCCCCGCTGGCACCTTTGCTGTGGCAGCAAAAGCTGGACGTTTGTCTTTTTTGCTCCGGAGGCTGGCGAAAGCGAAAACAGGTGCTTTTGAGGATGGAGTCCGCAGGAAAGCAGAGAGGGCCAAATTGTCTGTGGCATTTGAAGGGGTTCCAGGAGGCAGTGAGAACCAGCATTACTTTTCGCCGCTGGCACCTTTGCTAAGGCATCAAAAGCTGGACGTTTGTCTTTTTTGCTCTAGAGGATGCCGAAAGCAAAAAAGGTGCTTTTGAGGATGGAGTCTGCAGGAAAGCAGAGAGGGCCAAATTGTGTGGGGCATTTGAAAGGGTTCCAGGAGGCAGTGAGAACCAGCATCACTTTTCCCGGCTGGCACCTTTGCTGTGGCAGCAAAAGCTGGACGTTTGTCTTTTTTGCTCCTGAGGTTGCCGAAAGCGAAAATAGGTGCTTTTGAGGATGGAGTCTGCAGGAAAGCAGAGAGGGCCAAATTGTGTGGGGCATTTGAAAGGGTTCCAGGAGGCAGTGAGAACCAGCATTACTTTTCCCTGCTGTCACATTTGCTGTGGCAGCAAAAGCTGGACATTTGTCTTTTTACTACCGGAGGGCGCCGAAAGTGAAAAAAGGCGCTTTTGAGGATAGAGTCCGCAGAAAAGCAGAGAGGGCCAAATGGTCTGGGGCATTTGAAGGGGTTCCAGGAGGCAGTGAGGACCAGCATTACTTTTCCCCGCTGGCACCTTTGCTGTGGCAGCAAAAGCTGGACGTTTGTCTTTTTTGCTCCGGAGGCTGCCGAAAGCGAAAATAGGTGCTTTTGAGGATGGAGTCCGCAGGAAAGCAGAGAGGGCCAAATTGTCTGTGGCATTTGAAGAGGTTCCAGGAGGCAGTGAGAACCAGCATTACTTTTCCCCGCTGGCACCTTTGCTGTGGCAGCAAAAGCTGGACGTTTGTCTTTTTTGCTCCTGAGGTTGCCGAAAGCAAAAAAAGGTGCTTTTGAGGATGGAGTCCGCAGGAAAGCAGAGAGGGCCAAATTGTCTGTGGCATTTGAAAGGGTTCCAGGAGGCAGTGAGGACCAGCATTACTTTTCCCCGCTGGCACCTTTGCTGTGGCAGCAAAAGCTGGACGTTTGTCTTTTTTGCTCCTGAGAATGCCGAAAGCGAAAACAGGTGCTTTTGAGGATGGAGTCCGCAGGAAAGCAGAGAGGGCCAAATTGTCTGTGGCATTTGAAAGGGTTCCAGGAAGCAATGAGGACCAGCATTACTTTTCCCCGCTGGCACATTTGCTGTGGCAGGAAAACCTGGACGTTTGTCTTTTTTGCTCCGGAGGCTGCCGATAGCGAAAACAGGTGCTTTTGAGGATGGAGTCCGCAGGAAAGCAGAGAGGGCCAAATTGTCTGTGGCATTTCAAAGAGTTCCAGGAGGCAGTTAGAACCGTCATTACTTTTCCCTGCTGGCACCTTTGCTGTGGCAGCAAAAGCTGGACGTTTGTCTTTTTTGCTCCGGAGGCTGGCGAAAGCGAAAAAAGGTGCTTTTGAGGATGGAGTCCGCAGGAAAGCAGAGAGGGCCAAATTGTCTGGGGCATTTGAAAGGGTTCCAGGAGGCAGTGAGAACCAGCATTACTTTTCCCCGCTGGCACCTTTGCTGTGGCAGCAAAAGCTGGACGTTTGTCTTTTTTGCTCCTGAGGTTGCCGAAAGCGAAAAAAGGTGCTATTGAGGATGGAGTCCGCAGGAAAGCAGAGAGGGCCAAATTGTCTGGGGCATTTGAAAGAGTTCCAGGAGGCAGTGAGAACCAGCATTACTTTTCCCCGCTGGCACCTTTGCTGTGGCAGCAAAAGCTGGACGTTTGTCTTTTTTGCTCCGGAGGCTGGCGAAAGCGAAAAAAGGTGCTTTTGAGGATGGAGTCCGCAGGAAAGCAGAGAGGGCCAAATTGTCTGTGGCATTTGAAGGGGTTCCAGGAGGCAGTGAGAACCAGCATTACTTTTCCCCGCTGGCACCTTTGCTAAGGCATCAAAAGCTGGACGTTTGTCTTTTTTGCTCTAGAGGATGCCGAAAGCAAAAAAGGTGCTTTTGAGGATGGAGTCTGCAGGAAAGCAGAGAGGGCCAAATTGTGTGGGGCATTTGAAAGGGTTCCAAAAGGCAGTGAGAACCAGCATCACTTTTCCCCGCTGGCACCTTTGCTGTGGCAGCAAAAGCTGGACGTTTGTCTTTTTTCCTCCTGGGGGCGCCGAAAGTGAAAAAAGGTGCTTTTGAGGCTAGAGTGCGCAGGAAAGCAGAGAGGGCCAAATTGTGTAGGGCATTTGAAGGGGTTCCAGGAGGCAGTGAGGACCAGCATCACTTTTCCCCGCCGGCACCTTTGCTGTGGCAGCAAAACCTGGACGTTTGTCTTTTTTGCTCCAAACAGCGCTGAAATTGAAAAAAGGTGCCTTTGAGGCTAGAGTGCGCAGGAAAGCAGAGAGGGCCAAATTGTGTGGGGCATTTGAAGGGGTTCCAGGAGGCAGTGAGGACCAGCATCACTTTTCCCCGCTGGCACCTTTGCTGTGGCAGCAAAAGCTGGACGTTTGTCTTTTTTGCTCCAAACCGCGCCGAAAGTGAAAAAAGGTGCTTTTGAGGCTAGAGTGTGCAGGAAAGCAGAGAGGGCCAAATTGTGTGGGGCATTAGAAGGGGTTCCAGGAGGCAGTGAGGACCAGCATTACTTTTCCCCGCTGGCACCTTTGCTGTGGCAGCATTAGCTGGACATTTGTCTTTTTTTGCTCCAAAGAGCGCCAAAAGTGAAAAAAGGTGCTTTTGAGGCTAGAGTGTGCAGGAAAGCAGAGAGGGCCAAATTGTCTGGGGCATTAGAAGGGGTTCCAGGAGGCAGTAAGGACCAGCATCAATTTTCCCTGCTGGCACCTTTGCTGTGGCAGCAAAAGCTGGACGTTTGTCTTTTTTGCTCCGGAGGTTGCCGAAAGCGAAAAAATGTGCTTTTGAGGATGGAGTCCGCAGGAAAGCAGAGAGGGCCAAATTGTCTGGGGCATTTGAAAGGGTTCCAGGAGGCAGTGAGAACCAGCATTACTTTTCCCGGCTGGCACCTTTGCTGTGGCAGCAAAAGCTGGACGTTTGTCTTTTTTGCTCCGGAGGTTGCCGAAAGCGAAAACAGGTGCTTTTGAGGATGGAGTCCGCAGGAAAGCAGAGAGGGCCAAATTGTCTGGGGCATTTGAAAGGGTTCCAGGAGGCAGTGAGAACCAGCATTACTTTTCCCCGCTGGCACCTTTGCTGTGGCAGCAAAAGCTGGACGTTTGTCTTTTTTGCTCCGGAGGCTGCCGAAAGCGAAAACAGGTGCTTTTGAGGATTGAGTCCGCAGGAAAGCAGAGAGGGCCAAATTGTCTGGGGCATTTGAAAGGGTTCCAGGAGGCAGTGAGGACCAGCATTACTTTTCCCTGCTGTCACATTTGCTGTGGCAGCAAAAGCTGGACATTTGTCTTTTTACCAACGGAGGGCGCCGAAAGTGAAAAAAGGCGCTTTTGAGGATTGAGTCCGCAGGAAAGCAGAGAGGGCCAAATGGTCTGGGGCATTTGAAGGGGTTCCAGGAGGCAGTGAGGACCAGCATTACTTTTCCCCGCTGGCACCTTTGCTGTGGCAGCAAAAGCTGGACGTTTGTCTTTTTTGCTCCTGAGAATGCCGAAAGCGAAAACAGGTGCTTTTGAGGATGGAGTCCGCAGGAAAGCAGAGAGGGCCAAATTGTCTGTGGCATTTGAAAGGGTTCCAGGAAGCAATGAGGACCAGCATTACTTTTCCCCGCTGGCACCTTTGCTGTGGCAGGAAAACCTGGACGTTTGTCTTTTTTGCTCCGGAGGCTGCCGATAGCGAAAACAGGTGCTTTTGAGGATGGAGTCCGCAGGAAAGCAGAGAGGGCCAAATTGTCTGTGGCATTTCAAAGAGTTCCAGGAGGCAGTTAGAACCATCCTTACTTTTCCCTGCTGGCACCTTTGCTGTGGCAGGAAAACCTGTACGTTTGTCTTTTTTGCTCCGGAGGCTGCCGAAAGCGAAAACAGGTGCTTTTGAGGATGGAGTCCGCAGGAAAGCAGAGAGGGCCAAATTGTCTGTGGCATTTGAAGAGGTTCCAGGAGGCAGTGAGAACCAGCATTACTTTTCCCCGCCGGCACCTTTGCTGTGGCAGCAAAAGCTGGACGTTTGTCTTTTTTGCTCCTGAGGTTGCCGAAAGCGAAAAAAGGTGCTATTGAGGATGGAGTCCGCAGGAAAGCAGAGAGGGCCAAATTGTCTGTGGCATTTGAAAGGGTTCCAGGAGGCAGTGAGAACCAGCATTACTTTTCCCCGCTGGCACCTTTGCTGTGGCAGCAAAAGCTGGACGTTTGTCTTTTTGCTCCGGAGGCTGCCGATAGCGAAAACAGGTGCTTTTGAGGATGGAGTCCGCAGGAAAGCAGAGAGGGCCAAATTGTCTGGGGCATTTGAAAGGGTTCCAGGAGGCAGTAAGAACCAGCATTACTTTTCCCGGCTGGCACCTTTGCTGTGGCAGCAAAAGCTGGACGTTTGTCTTTTTTGCTCCAGAGGCTGCCGAAAGCGAAAACAGGTGCTTTTGAGGATGGAGTCCGCAGGAAAGCAGAGAGGGCCAAATTGTCTGGGGCATTTGAAGAGGTTCCAGGAGGCAATGAGGACGAGCATCACTTTTCCCCGCTGGCACCTTTGCTGTGGCAGCAAAAGCTGGACGTTTGTCTTTTTTGCTCCGGAGGCTGCCGAAAGCGAAAACAGTTGCTTTTGAGGATGGAGTCCGCAGGAAAGCAGAGAGGGCCAAATTGTCTGTGGCATTTGAAAGGGTTCCAGGAGGCAGTGAGAACCAGCATTACTTTTCCCGGCTGGCACCTTTGCTGTGGCAGCAAAAGCTGGACGTTTGTCTTTTTTGCTCCGGAGGCTGCCGAAAGCGAAAACAGGTGCTTTTGAGGATGGAGTCTGCAGGAAAGCACTGAGTGCCAAATTGTCTGTGGCCTTTGAAGAGATTCCAGGAGGCAATGAGGACTAGCATCACTTTTCCCCGCTGGCACCTTTGCTGTGGCAGCAAAAGCTGGACGTTTGTCTTTTTACCACCGGAGGGCGCCAAAAGTGAACAAAGGCGCTTTTGAGGCTAGAGTGCGCAGGAAAGCAGAGAGGGCCAAATTGTGTGGGGCATTTGAAGGGGTTCCAGGAGGCAGTGAGGACCAGCATCACTTTTCCCCGCTGGCACCTTTGCTGTGGCAGCAAAACCTGGACGTTTGTCTTTTTTGCTCCAAACAGCGCCGAAAGTGAAAAAAGGTGCTTTTGAGGCTAGAGTGCGCAGGAAAGCAGAGAGGGCCAAATTGTGTGGGGCATTAGAAGGGGTTCCAGGAGGCAGTGAGGACCAGCATCACTTTTCCCCGCTGGCACCTTTGCTGTGGCAGCATTAGCTGGACATTTGTCTTTTTTTGCTCCAAAGAGCGCCAAAAGTGAAAAAAGGTGCTTTTGAGGATAGAGTGTGCAGGAAAGCAGAGAGGGCCAAATTGTCTGGGGCATTAGAAGGGGTTCCAGGAGGCAGTGAGGACCAGCATCACTTTTCCCCGCTGGCACCTTTGCTGTGGCAGCAAAAGCTGGACGTTTGTCTTTTTTGCTCCGGAGGTTGCCGAAAGCGAAAAAAGGTGCTTTTGAGGATGGAGTCCGCAGGAAAGCAGAGAGGGCCAAATTGTCTGGGGCATTTGAAAGGGTTCCAGGAGGCAGTGAGAACCAGCATTACTTTTCCCGGCTGGCACCTTTGCTGTGGCAGCAAAAGCTGGACGTTTCTCTTTTTTGCTCCTGAGGTTGCCGAAAGCGAAAACAGGTGCTTTTGAGGATGGAGTCCGCAGGAAAGCAGAGAGGGCCAAATTGTCTGGGGCATTTGAAAGGGTTCCAGGAGGCAGTGAGGACCAGCATTACTTTTCCCTGCTGTCACATTTGCTGTGGCAGCAAAAGCTGGACATTTGTCTTTTTACCACCGGAGGGCGCCGAAAGTGAAAAAAGGCGCTTTTAAGGATAGAGTCCGCAGAAAAGCAGAGAGGGCCAAATGGTCTGGGGCATTTGAAGGGGTTCCAGGAGGCAGTGAGGACCAGCATTACTTTTCCCCGCTGGCACCTTTGCTGTGGCAGCAAAAGCTGGACGTTTGTCTTTTTTGCTCCGGAGGCTGCCGAAAGCGAAAATAGGTGCTTTTGAGGATGGAGTCCGCAGGAAAGCAGAGAGGGCCAAATTGTCTGTGGCATTTGAAGAGGTTCCAGGAGGCAGTGAGAACCAGCATTACTTTTCGCCGCTGGCACCTTTGCTGTGGCAGCAAAAGCTGGACGTTTGTCTTTTTTGCTCTGGAGGATGGCGAAAGCAAAAAAAGGTGCTTTTGAGGATGGAGTCCGCAGGAAAGCAGAGAGGGCCAAATTGTCTGGAGCATTTGAAAGGGTTCCAGGAGGCAGTGAGGACCAGCATTACTTTTCCGCGCTGGCACCTTTGCTGTGGCAGCAAAAGCTGGACGTTTGTCTTTTTTGCTCCTGAGAATGCCGAAAGCGAAAACAGGTGCTTTTGAGGATGGAGTCCGCAGGAAAGCAGAGAGGGCCAAATTGTCTGTGGCATTTGAAAGGGTTCCAGGAAGCAATGAGGACCAGCATTACTTTTCCCCGCTGGCACCTTTGCTGTGGCAGCATTAGCTGGACATTTGTCTTTTTTTGCTCCAAAGAGCGCCAAAAGTGAAAAAAGGTGCTTTTGAGGATAGAGTGTGCAGGAAAGCAGAGAGGGCCAAATTGTCTGGGGCATTAGAAGGGGTTCCAGGAGGCAGTGAGGACCAGCATCACTTTTCCCCGCTGGCACCTTTGCTGTGGCAGCAAAAGCTGGACGTTTGTCTTTTTTGCTCCGGAGGTTGCCGAAAGCGAAAAAAGGTGCTTTTGAGGATGGAGTCCGCAGGAAAGCAGAGAGGGCCAAATTGTCTGGGGCATTTGAAAGGGTTCCAGGAGGCAGTGAGAACCAGCATTACTTTTCCCGGCTGGCACCTTTGCTGTGGCAGCAAAAGCTGGACGTTTGTCTTTTTTGCTCCTGAGGTTGCCGAAAGCGAAAACAGGTGCTTTTGAGGATGGAGTCCGCAGGAAAGCAGAGAGGGCCAAATTGTCTGTGGCATTTGAAAGGGTTCCAGGAGGCAGTGAGGACCAGCATTACTTTTCCCTGCTGTCACATTTGCTGTGGCAGCAAAAGCTGGACATTTGTCTTTTTACCACCGGAGGGCGCCGAAAGTGAAAAAAGGCGCTTTTGAGGATAGAGTCCGCAGAAAAGCAGAGAGGGCCAAATGGTCTGGGGCATTTGAAGGGGTTCCAGGAGGCAGTGAGGACCAGCATTACTTTTCCCCGCTGGCACCTTTGCTGTGGCAGCAAAAGCTGGACGTTTGTCTTTTTTGCTCCGGAGGCTGCCGAAAGCGAAAACAGGTGCTTTTGAGGATGGAGTCTGCAGGAAAGCACTGAGTGCCAAATTGTCTGTGGCCTTTGAAGAGATTCCAGGAGGCAATGAGGACTAGCATCACTTTTCCCCGCTGGCACCTTTGCTGTGGCAGCAAAAGCTGGACGTTTGTCTTTTTACCACCGGAGGGCGCCAAAAGTGAACAAAGGCGCTTTTGAGGCTAGAGTGCGCAGGAAAGCAGAGAGGGCCAAATTGTGTGGGGCATTTGAAGGGGTTCCAGGAGGCAGTGAGGACCAGCATCACTTTTCCCCGCTGGCACCTTTGCTGTGGCAGCAAAACCTGGACGTTTGTCTTTTTTGCTCCAAACAGCGCCGAAAGTGAAAAAAGGTGCTTTTGAGGCTAGAGTGCGCAGGAAAGCAGAGAGGGCCAAATTGTGTGGGGCATTAGAAGGGGTTCCAGGAGGCAGTGAGGACCAGCATCACTTTTCCCCGCTGGCACCTTTGCTGTGGCAGCATTAGCTGGACATTTGTCTTTTTTTGCTCCAAAGAGCGCCAAAAGTGAAAAAAGGTGCTTTTGAGGATAGAGTGTGCAGGAAAGCAGAGAGGGCCAAATTGTCTGGGGCATTAGAAGGGGTTCCAGGAGGCAGTGAGGACCAGCATCACTTTTCCCCGCTGGCACCTTTGCTGTGGCAGCAAAAGCTGGACGTTTGTCTTTTTTGCTCCGGAGGTTGCCGAAAGCGAAAAAAGGTGCTTTTGAGGATGGAGTCCGCAGGAAAGCAGAGAGGGCCAAATTGTCTGGGGCATTTGAAAGGGTTCCAGGAGGCAGTGAGAACCAGCATTACTTTTCCCCGCTGGCACCTTTGCTGTGGCAGCAAAAGCTGGACGTTTGTCTTTTTTGCTCCGGAGGTTGCCGAAAGCGAAAAGAGGTGCTTTTGAGGATGGAGTCCGCAGGAAAGCAGAGAGGGCCAAATTGTCTGGGGCATTTGAAAGGGTTCCAGGAGGCAGTGAGGACCAGCATTACTTTTCCCTGCTGTCACATTTGCTGTGGCAGCAAAAGCTGGACATTTGTCTTTTTACCACCGGAGGGCGCCGAAAGTGAAAAAAGGCGCTTTTGAGGATAGAGTCCGCAGAAAAGCAGAGAGGGCCAAATGGTCTGGGGCATTTGAAGGGGTTCCAGGAGGCAGTGAGGACCAGCATTACTTTTCCCCGCTGGCACCTTTGCTGTGGCAGCAAAAGCTGGACGTTTGTCTTTTTTGCTCCGGAGGCTGCCGAAAGCGAAAATAGGTGCTTTTGAGGATGGAGTCCGCAGGAAAGCAGAGAGGGCCAAATTGTCTGTGGCATTTGAAGAGGTTCCAGGAGGCAGTGAGAACCAGCATTACTTTTCGCCGCTGGCACCTTTGCTGTGGCAGCAAAAGCTGGACGTTTGTCTTTTTTGCTCTGGAGGATGGCGAAAGCAAAAAAAGGTGCTTTTGAGGATGGAGTCCGCAGGAAAGCAGAGAGGGCCAAATTGTCTGGGGCATTTGAAAGGGTTCCAGGAGGCAGTGAGGACCAGCATTACTTTTCCCCGCTGGCACCTTTGCTGTGGCAGCAAAAGCTGGACGTTTGTCTTTTTTGCTCCTGAGAATGCCGAAAGCGAAAACAGGTGCTTTTGAGGATGGAGTCCGCAGGAAAGCAGAGAGGGCCAAATTGTCTGTGGCATTTGAAAGGGTTCCAGGAAGCAATGAGGACCAGCATTACTTTTCCCCGCTGGCACCTTTGCTGTGGCAGCATTAGCTGGACATTTGTCTTTTTTTGCTCCAAAGAGCGCCAAAAGTGAAAAAAGGTGCTTTTGAGGATAGAGTGTGCAGGAAAGCAGAGAGGGCCAAATTGTCTGGGGCATTAGAAGGGGTTCCAGGAGGCAGTGAGGACCAGCATCACTTTTCCCCGCTGGCACCTTTGCTGTGGCAGCAAAAGCTGGACGTTTGTCTTTTTTGCTCCGGAGGTTGCCGAAAGCGAAAAAAGGTGCTTTTGAGGATGGAGTCCGCAGGAAAGCAGAGAGGGCCAAATTGTCTGGGGCATTTGAAAGGGTTCCAGGAGGCAGTGAGAACCAGCATTACTTTTCCCGGCTGGCACCTTTGCTGTGGCAGCAAAAGCTGGACGTTTGTCTTTTTTGCTCCGGAGGCTGCCGAAAGCGAAAACAGGTGCTTTTGAGGATGGAGTCCGCAGGAAAGCAGAGAGGGCCAAATTGTCTGGGGCATTTGAAAGGGTTCCAGGAGGCAGTGAGGACCAGCATTACTTTTCCCTGCTGTCACATTTGCTGTGGCAGCAAAAGCTGGACATTTGTCTTTTTACCACCGGAGGGCGCCGAAAGTGAAAAAAGGCGCTTTTGAGGATAGAGTCCGCAGAAAAGCAGAGAGGGCCAAATGGTCTGGGGCATTTGAAGGGGTTCCAGGAGGCAGTGAGGACCAGCATTACTTTTCCCCGCTGGCACCTTTGCTGTGGCAGCAAAAGCTGGACGTTTGTCTTTTTTGCTCCGGAGGCTGCCGAAAGCGAAAATAGGTGCTTTTGAGGATGGAGTCCGCAGGAAAGCAGAGAGGGCCAAATTGTCTGTGGCATTTGAAGAGGTTCCAGGAGGCAGTGAGAACCAGCATTACTTTTCGCCGCTGGCACCTTTGCTGTGGCAGCAAAAGCTGGACGTTTGTCTTTTTTGCTCTGGAGGATGGCGAAAGCAAAAAAAGGTGCTTTTGAGGATGGAGTCCGCAGGAAAGCAGAGAGGGCCAAATTGTCTGGGGCATTTGAAAGGGTTCCAGGAGGCAGTGAGGACCAGCATTACTTTTCCCCGCTGGCACCTTTGCTGTGGCAGCAAAAGCTGGACGTTTGTCTTTTTTGCTCCTGAGAATGCCGAAAGCGAAAACAGTTGCTTTTGAGGATGGAGTCCGCAGGAAAGCAGAGAGGGCCAAATTGTCTGTGGCATTTGAAAGGGTTCCAGGAAGCAATGAGGACCAGCATTACTTTTCCCCGCTGGCACCTTTGCTGTGGCAGGAAAACCTGGACGTTTGTCTTTTTTGCTCCGGAGGCTGCCGATAGCGAAAACAGGTGCTTTTGAGGATGGAGTCCGCAGGAAAGCAGAGAGGGCCAAATTGTCTGGGGCATTAGAAGGGGTTCCAGGAGGCAGTGAGAACCAGCATTACTTTTCCCCGCTGGCACCTTTGCTGTGGCAGCAAAAGCTGGACGTTTGTCTTTTTTGCTCCTGAGGTTGCCGAAAGCGAAAACAGGTGCTTTTGAGGATGGAGTCCGCAGGAAAGCAGAGAGGGCCAAATTGTCTTTGGCATTTGAAAGGGTTCCAGGAGGCAGTGAGCACCAGCATTACTTTTCCCCGGTGGCACCTTTGCTGTGGCAGCAAAACCTGGACGTTTGTCTTTTTTGCTCCGGAGGCTGCCGAAAGCGAAAACAGGTGCTTTTGAGGATGGAGTCCGCAGGAAAGCAGAGAGGGCCAAATTGTCTGTGGCATTTGAAAGGGTTCCAGGAGGCAGTAAGAACCAGCATTACTTTTCCCGGCTGGCACCTTTGCTGTGGCAGCAAAAGCTGGACGTTTGTCTTTTTTGCTCCGGAGGCTGCCGAAAGCGAAAACAGGTGCTTTTGAGGATGGAGTCCGCAGGAAAGCAGAGAGGGCCAAATTGTCTGTGGCATTTGAAGAGGTTCCAGGAGGCAATGAGGACGAGCATCACTTTTCCCCGCTGGCACCTTTGCTGTGGCAGCAAAAGCTGGACGTTTGTCTTTTTTGCTCTGGAGGATGGCGAAAGCAAAAAAAGGCGCTTTTGAGGATGGAGTCCGCAGGAAAGCAGAGAGGGCCAAATTGTCTGTGGCATTTGAAAGGGTTCCAGGAGGCAGTGAGGACCAGCATTACTTTTCCCCGCTGGCACCTTTGCTGTGGCAGCAAAAGCTGGACGTTTGTCTTTTTTGCTCCTGAGAATGCCGAAAGCGAAAACAGGTGCTTTTGAGGATGGAGTCCGCAGGAAAGCAGAGACGGCCAAATTGTCTGTGGCATTTGAAAGGGTTCCAGGAAGCAATGAGGACCAGCATTACTTTTCCCCGCTGGCACCTTTGCTGTGGCAGGAAAACCTGGACGTTTGTCTTTTTTGCTCCGGAGGCTGCCGATAGCGAAAACAGGTGCTTTTGAGGATGGAGTCCGCAGGAAAGCAGAGAGGGCCAAATTGTCTGTGGCATTTGAAAGGGTTCCAGGAGGCAATGAGGACCAGCATTACTTTTCCCCGCTGGCACCTTTGCTGTGGCAGGAAAACCTGGACGTTTGTCTTTTTTGCTCTGGAGGATGGAGAAAACAAAAAAGGTGCTTTTGAGGATGGAGTCCGCAGGAAAGCAGAGAGGGCCAAATTGTCTGTGGCATTTGAAAGGGTTCCAGGAGGCAGTGAGGACCAGCATTACTTTTCCCCGCTGGCACCTTTGCTGTGGCAGCAAAAGCTGGACGTTTGTCTTTTTTGCTCCTGAGAATGCCGAAAGCGAAAACAGGTGCTTTTGAGGATGGAGTCCGCAGGAAAGCAGAGAGGGCCAAATTGTCTGTGGCATTTGAAAGGGTTCCAGGAAGCAATGAGGACCAGCATTACTTTTCCCCGCTGGCACCTTTGCTGTGGCAGGAAAACCTGGACGTTTGTCTTTTTTGCTCCGGAGGCTGCCGATAGCGAAAACAGGTGCTTTTGAGGATGGAGTCCGCAGGAAAGCAGAGAGGGCCAAATTGTCTGGGGCATTTGAAAGGGTTCCAGGAGGCAATGAGGACCAGCATTACTTTTCCCCGCTGGCACCTTTGCTGTGGCAGGAAAACCTGGACGTTTGTCTTTTTTGCTCTGGAGGATGGCGAAAGCAAAAAAAGGTGCTTTTGAGGATGGAGTCCGCAGGAAAGCAGAGAGGGCCAAATTGTCTGGGGCATTTGAAAGGGTTCCAGGAGGCAGTGAGGACCAGCATTACTTTTCCCCGCTGGCACCTTTGCTGTGGCAGCAAAAGCTGGACGTTTGTCTTTTTTGCTCCTGAGAATGCCGAAAGCGAAAACAGGTGCTTTTGAGGATGGAGTCCGCAGGAAAGCAGAGAGGGCCAAATTGTCTGTGGCATTTGAAAGGGTTCCAGGAAGCAATGAGGACCAGCATTACTTTTCCCCGCTGGCACCTTTGCTGTGGCAGGAAAACCTGGACGTTTGTCTTTTTTGCTCCGGAGGCTGCCGAAAGCGAAAACAGGTGCTTTTGAGGATGGAGTCCGCAGGAAAGCAGAGAGGGCCAAATTGTCTGGGGCATTAGAAGGGGTTCCAGGAGGCAGTGAGAACCAGCATTACTTTTCCACGCTGGCACCTTTGCTGTGGCAGCAAAAGCTGGACGTTTGTCTTTTTTGCTCCTGAGGTTGCCGAAAGTGAAAAAAGGTGCTATTGAGGATGGAGTCCGCAGGAAAGCAGAGAGGGCCAAATTGTCTGTGGCATTTGAAAGAGTTCCAGGAGGCAGTGAGAACCAGCATTACTTTTCCCCGCTGGCACCTTTGCTGTGGCAGCAAAAGCTGGACGTTTGTCTTTTTTGCTCTGGAGGCTGCCGAAAGCGAAAACAGGTGCTTTTGAGGATGGAGTCCGCAGGAAAGCAGAGAGGGCCAAATTGTCTTTGGCATTTGAAAGGGTTCCAGGAGGCAGTGAGCACCAGCATTACTTTTCCCCGGTGGCACCTTTGCTGTGGCAGCAAAACCTGGACGTTTGTCTTTTTTGCTCCGGAGGCTGCCGAAAGCGAAAACAGGTGCTTTTGAGGATGGAGTCCGCAGGAAAGCAGAGAGGGCCAAATTGTCTGTGGCATTTGAAAGGGTTCCAGGAGGCAGTAAGAACCAGCATTACTTTTCCCGGCTGGCACCTTTGCTGTGGCAGCAAAAGCTGGACGTTTGTCTTTTTTGCTCCGGAGGCTGCCGAAAGCGAAAACAGGTGCTTTTGAGGATGGAGTCCGCAGGAAAGCAGAGAGGGCCAAATTGTCTGTGGCATTTGAAGAGGTTCCAGGAGGCAATGAGGACGAGCATCACTTTTCCCCGCTGGCACCTTTGCTGTGGCAGCAAAAGCTGGACGTTTGTCTTTTTTGCTCTGGAGGATGGCGAAAGCAAAAAAAGGCGCTTTTGAGGATGGAGTCCGCAGGAAAGCAGAGAGGGCCAAATTGTCTGTGGCATTTGAAAGGGTTCCAGGAGGCAGTGAGGACCAGCATTACTTTTCCCCGCTGGCACCTTTGCTGTGGCAGCAAAAGCTGGACGTTTGTCTTTTTTGCTCCTGAGAATGCCGAAAGCGAAAACAGGTGCTTTTGAGGATGGAGTCCGCAGGAAAGCAGAGACGGCCAAATTGTCTGTGGCATTTGAAAGGGTTCCAGGAAGCAATGAGGACCAGCATTACTTTTCCCCGCTGGCACCTTTGCTGTGGCAGGAAAACCTGGACGTTTGTCTTTTTTGCTCCGGAGGCTGCCGATAGCGAAAACAGGTGCTTTTGAGGATGGAGTCCGCAGGAAAGCAGAGAGGGCCAAATTGTCTGTGGCATTTGAAAGGGTTCCAGGAGGCAATGAGGACCAGCATTACTTTTCCCCGCTGGCACCTTTGCTGTGGCAGGAAAACCTGGACGTTTGTCTTTTTTGCTCTGGAGGATGGAGAAAACAAAAAAGGTGCTTTTGAGGATGGAGTCCGCAGGAAAGCAGAGAGGGCCAAATTGTCTGTGGCATTTGAAAGGGTTCCAGGAGGCAGTGAGGACCAGCATTACTTTTCCCCGCTGGCACCTTTGCTGTGGCAGCAAAAGCTGGACGTTTGTCTTTTTTGCTCCTGAGAATGCCGAAAGCGAAAACAGGTGCTTTTGAGGATGGAGTCCGCAGGAAAGCAGAGAGGGCCAAATTGTCTGTGGCATTTGAAAGGGTTCCAGGAAGCAATGAGGACCAGCATTACTTTTCCCCGCTGGCACCTTTGCTGTGGCAGGAAAACCTGGACGTTTGTCTTTTTTGCTCCGGAGGCTGCCGATAGCGAAAACAGGTGCTTTTGAGGATGGAGTCCGCAGGAAAGCAGAGAGGGCCAAATTGTCTGGGGCATTTGAAAGGGTTCCAGGAGGCAATGAGGACCAGCATTACTTTTCCCCGCTGGCACCTTTGCTGTGGCAGGAAAACCTGGACGTTTGTCTTTTTTGCTCTGGAGGATGGCGAAAGCAAAAAAAGGTGCTTTTGAGGATGGAGTCCGCAGGAAAGCAGAGAGGGCCAAATTGTCTGTGGCATTTGAAAGGGTTCCAGGAGGCAGTGAGGACCAGCATTACTTTTCCCCGCTGGCACCTTTGCTGTGGCAGCAAAAGCTGGACGTTTGTCTTTTTTGCTCCTGAGAATGCCGAAAGCGAAAACAGGTGCTTTTGAGGATGGAGTCCGCAGGAAAGCAGAGAGGGCCAAATTGTCTGTGGCATTTGAAAGGGTTCCAGGAAGCAATGAGGACCAGCATTACTTTTCCCCGCTGGCACCTTTGCTGTGGCAGGAAAACCTGGACGTTTGTCTTTTTTGCTCCGGAGGCTGCCGATAGCGAAAACAGGTGCTTTTGAGGATGGAGTCCGCAGGAAAGCAGAGAGGGCCAAATTGTCTGGGGCATTAGAAGGGGTTCCAGGAGGCAGTGAGAACCAGCATTACTTTTCCACGCTGGCACCTTTGCTGTGGCAGCAAAAGCTGGACGTTTGTCTTTTTTGCTCCGGAGGCTGCCGAAAGCGAAAACAGGTGCTTTTGAGGATGCAGTCCGCAGGAAAGCAGAGAGGGCCAAATTGTCTGTGGCATTTGAAAGGGTTCCAGGAGGCAGTGAGAACCAGCATTACTTTTCCCCGCTGGCACCTTTGCTGTGGCAGCAAAAGCTGGACGTTTGTCTTTTTTGCTCCGGAGGCTGCCGAAAGCGAAAACAGGTGCTTTTGAGGATGGAGTCCGCAGGAAAGCAGAGAGGGCCAAATTGTCTGGGGCATTTGAAAGGGTTCCAGGAGGCAGTGAGAACCAGCATTACTTTTCCCCGGTGGCACCTTTGCTGTGGCAGCAAAAGCTGGACGTTTGTCTTTTTTGCTCCGGAGAATGCCGAAAGCGAAAACAGGTGCTTTTGAGGATGGAGTCCGCAGGAAAGCAGAGAGGGCCAAATTGTCTGGGGCATTTGAAAGGGTTCCAGGAAGCAATGAGGACCAGCATTACTTTTCCCCGCTGGCACCTTTGCTGTGGCAGGAAAACCTGGACGTTTGTCTTTTTTGCTCCGGAGGCTGCCGATAGCGAAAACAGGTGCTTTTGAGGATGGAGTCCGCAGGAAAGCAGAGAGGGCCAAATTGTCTGTGGCATTTCAAAGAGTTCCAGGAGGCAGTTAGAACCATCATTACTTTTCCCTGCTGGCACCTTTGCTGTGGCAGGAAAACCTGTACGTTTGTCTTTTTTGCTCCGGAGGCTGCCGAAAGCGAAAACAGGTGCTTTTGAGGATGGAGTCCGCAGGAAAGCAGAGAGGGCCAAATTGTCTGTGGCATTTGAAAGAGTTCCAGGAGGCAGTGAGAACCAGCATTACTTTTCCCCGCTGGCACCTTTGCTGTGGCAGCAAAAGCTGGACGTTTGTCTTTTTTGCTCCGGAGGCTGCCGAAAGCGAAAACAGGTGCTTTTGAGGATGGAGTCCGCAGGAAAGCAGAGAGGGCCAAATTGTCTGTGGCATTTGAAAGGGTTCCAGGAGGCAGTGAGAACCAGCATTACTTTTCCCCGCTGGCACCTTTGCTGTGGCAGCAAAAGCTGGACGTTTGTCTTTTTGCTCCGGAGGCTGCCGAAAGCGAAAACAGGTGCTTTTGAGGATGGAGTCCGCAGGAAAGCAGAGAGGGCCAAATTGTCTTTGGCATTTGAAAGAGTTCCAGGAGGCAGTGAGAACCAGCATTACTTTTCCCCGGTGGCACCTTTGCTGTGGCAGCAAAAGCTGGACGTTTGTCTTTTTTGCTCTGGAGGATGGCGAAAGCAAAAAAAGGCGCTTTTGAGGATGGAGTCCGCAGGAAAGCAGAGAGGGCCAAATTGTCTGTGGCATTTGAAAGGGTTCCAGGAGGCAGTGAGGACCAGCATTACTTTTCCCCGCTGGCACCTTTGCTGTGGCAGCAAAAGCTGGACGTTTGTCTTTTTTGCTCCTGAGGCTGCCGAAAGCGAAAACAGGTGCTTTTGAGGATGGAGTCCGCAGGAAAGCAGAGAGGGCCAAATTGTCTGTGGCATTTGAAAGGGTTCCAGGAAGCAATGAGGACCAGCATTACTTTTCCCCGCTGGCACCTTTGCTGTGGCAGGAAAACCTGGACGTTTGTCTTTTTTGCTCCGGAGGCTGCCGATAGCGAAAACAGGTGCTTTTGAGGATGGAGTCCGCAGGAAAGCAGAGAGGGCCAAATTGTCTGTGGCATTTGAAAGGGTTCCAGGAGGCAATGAGGACCAGCATCACTTTTCCCCGCTGGCACCTTTGCTGTGGCAGGAAAACCTGGACGTTTGTCTTTTTTGCTCTGGAGGATGGCGAAAGCAAAAAAAGGTGCTTTTGAGGATGGAGTCCGCAGGAAAGCAGAGAGGGCCAAATTGTCTGTGGCATTTGAAAGGGTTCCAGGAGGCAGTGAGGACCAGCATTACTTTTCCCCGCTGGCACCTTTGCTGTGGCAGCAAAAGCTGGACGTTTGTCTTTTTTGCTCCTGAGAATGCCGAAAGCGAAAACAGGTGCTTTTGAGGATGGAGTCCGCAGGAAAGCAGAGAGGGCCAAATTGTCTGGGGCATTTGAAAGGGTTCCAGGAAGCAATGAGGACCAGCATTACTTTTCCCCGCTGGCACCTTTGCTGTGGCAGGAAAACCTGGACGTTTGTCTTTTTTGCTCCGGAGGCTGCCGATAGCGAAAACAGGTGCTTTTGAGGATGGAGTCCGCAGGAAAGCAGAGAGGGCCAAATTGTCTGTGGCATTTCAAAGAGTTCCAGGAGGCAGTTAGAACCATCATTACTTTTCCCTGCTGGCACCTTTGCTGTGGCAGGAAAACCTGTACGTTTGTCTTTTTTGCTCCGGAGGCTGCCGAAAGCGAAAACAGGTGCTTTTGAGGATGGAGTCCGCAGGAAAGCAGAGAGGGCCAAATTGTCTGTGGCATTTGAAAGAGTTCCAGGAGGCAGTGAGAACCAGCATTACTTTTCCCCGCTGGCACCTTTGCTGTGGCAGCAAAAGCTGGACGTTTGTCTTTTTTGCTCCGGAGGCTGGCGAAAGCGAAAAAAGGTGCTTTTGAGGATGGAGTCCGCAGGAAAGCAGAGAGGGCCAAATTGTCTGGGGCATTTGAAAGGGTTCCAGGAGGCAGTGAGAACCAGCATTACTTTTCCCCGCTGGCACCTTTGCTGTGGTAGGAAAACCTGGACGTTTGTCTTTTTTGCTCCGGAGGCTGCCGATAGCGAAAACAGGTGCTTTTGAGGATGGAGTCCGCAGGAAAGCAGAGAGGGCCAAATTGTCTGTGGCATTTGAAAGGGTTCCAGGAGGCAATGAGGACCAGCATTACTTTTCCCCACTGGCACCTTTGCTGTGGCAGGAAAACCTGGACGTTTGTCTTTTTTGCTCCGGAGGCTGCCGATAGCGAAAACAGGTGCTTTTGAGGATGGAGTCCGCAGGAAAGCAGAGAGGGCCAAATTGTCTGTGGCATTTGAAAGAGTTCCAGGAGGCAGTTAGAACCAGCATCACTTTTCCCCGCTGGCACCTTTGCTGTGGCAGGAAAACCTGGACGTTTGTCTTTTTTGCTCCGGAGGCTGCCGATAGCGAAAACAGGTGCTTTTGAGGATGGAGTCCGCAGGAAAGCAGAGAGGGCCAAATTGTCTGTGGCATTTGAAAGGGTTCCAGGAGGCAGATAGAACCAGCATTACTTTTCCCCGCTGGCACCTTTGCTGTGGCAGCAAAAGCTGGAAGTTTGTCTTTTTTGCTCCTGAGAATGCCGAAAGCGAAAACAGGTGCTTTTGAGGATGGAGTCCGCAGGAAAGCAGAGACGGCCAAATTGTCTGTGGCATTTGAAAGGGTTCCAGGAGGCAGTGAGAACCAGCATTACTTTTCCCCGCTGGCACCTTTGCTGTGGCAGCAAAAGCTGGACGTTTGTCTTTTTTGCTCCGGAGGCTGCCGAAAGCGAAAACAGGTGCTTTTGAGGATGGAGTCCGCAGGAAAGCAGAGAGGGCCAAATTGTCTGGGGCATTTGAAAGGGTTCCAGGAGGCAGTGAGAACCAGCATTACTTTTCCCGGCTGGCACCTTTGCTGTGGCAGCAAAAGCTGGACGTTTGTCTTTTTTGCTCCGGAGGCTGCCGAAAGCGAAAACAGGTGCTTTTGAGGATGGAGTCTGCAGGAAAGCACTGAGTGCCAAATTGTCTGTGGCCTTTGAAGAGGTTCCAGGAGGCAATGAGGACTAGCATCACTTTTCCCCGCTGGCACCTTTGCTGTGGCAGCAAAAGCTGGACGTTTGTCTTTTAACCACCGGAGGGCGCCAAAAGTGAAAAAAGGCGCTTTTGAGGCTAGAGTGCGCAGGAAAGCAGAGAGGGCCAAATTGTGTGGGGCATTTGAAGGGGTTCCAGGAGGCAGTGAGGACCAGCATCACTTTTCCCCGCTGGCACCTTTGCTGTGGCAGCAAAACCTGGACGTTTGTCTTTTTTGCTCCGGAGGCTGCCGAAAGCGAAAACAGGTGCTTTTGAGGATGGAGTCCGCAGGAAAGCAGAGAGGGCCAAATTGTCTGGGGCATTTGAAAGAGTTCCAGGAGGCAGTGAGAACCAGCATCACTTTTCCCCGCTGGCACCTTTGCTGTGGCAGGAAAACCTGGACGTTTGTCTTTTTTGCTCCGGAGGCTGCCGATAGCGAAAACAGGTGCTTTTGAGGATGGAGTCCGCAGGAAAGCAGAGAGGGCCAAATTGTCTGTGGCATTTGAAAGGGTTCCAGGAGGCAGATAGAACCAGCATTACTTTTCCCCGCTGGCACCTTTGCTGTGGCAGCAAAAGCTGGAAGTTTGTCTTTTTTGCTCCTGAGAATGCCGAAAGCGAAAACAGGTGCTTTTGAGGATGGAGTCCGCAGGAAAGCAGAGACGGCCAAATTGTCTGTGGCATTTGAAAGGGTTCCAGGAGGCAGTGAGAACCAGCATTACTTTTGCCCGCTGGCACCTTTGCTGTGGCAGCAAAAGCTGGACGTTTGTCTTTTTTGCTCCGGAGGCTGCCGAAAGCGAAAACAGGTGCTTTTGAGGATGGAGTCCGCAGGAAAGCAGAGAGGGCCAAATTGTCTGGGGCATTTGAAAGGGTTCCAGGAGGCAGTGAGAACCAGCATTACTTTTCCCGGCTGGCACCTTTGCTGTGGCAGCAAAAGCTGGACGTTTGTCTTTTTTGCTCCGGAGGCTGCCGAAAGCGAAAACAGGTGCTTTTGAGGATGGAGTCTGCAGGAAAGCACTGAGTGCCAAATTGTCTGTGGCCTTTGAAGAGGTTCCAGGAGGCAATGAGGACTAGCATCACTTTTCCCCGCTGGCACCTTTGCTGTGGCAGCAAAAGCTGGACGTTTGTCTTTTAACCACCGGAGGGCGCCAAAAGTGAAAAAAGGCGCTTTTGAGGCTAGAGTGCGCAGGAAAGCAGAGAGGGCCAAATTGTGTGGGGCATTTGAAGGGGTTCCAGGAGGCAGTGAGGACCAGCATCACTTTTCCCCGCTGGCACCTTTGCTGTGGCAGCAAAACCTGGACGTTTGTCTTTTTTGCTCCAAACAGCGCCGAAAGTGAATAAAGGTGCTTTTGAGGCTAGAGTGCGCAGGAAAGCAGAGAGGGCCAAATTGTGTGGGGCATTAGAAGGGGTTCCAGGAGGCAGTGAGGACCAGCATCAATTTTCCCCGCTGGCACCTTTGCTGTGGCAGCATTAGCTGGACATTTGTCTTTTTTTGCTCCAAAGAGCGCCAAAAGTGAAAAAAGGTGCTTTTGAGGATAGAGTGTGCAGGAAAGCAGAGAGGGCCAAATTGTCTGGGGCATTAGAAGGGGTTCCAGGAGGCAGTGAGGACCAGCATCACTTTTCCCCGCTGGCACCTTTGCTGTGGCAGCAAAAGCTGGACGTTTGTCTTTTTTGCTCCGGAGGTTGCCGAAAGCGAAAAAAGGTGCTTTTGAGGATGGAGTCCGCAGGAAAGCAGAGAGGGCCAAATTGTCTGGGGCATTTGAAAGGGTTCCAGGAGGCAGTGAGAACCAGCATTACTTTTCCCGGCTGGCACCTTTGCTGTGGCAGCAAAAGCTGGACGTTTGTCTTTTTTGCTCCTGAGGTTGCCGAAAGCGAAAAAAGGTGCTTTTGAGGATGGAGTCCGCAGGAAAGCAGAGAGGGCCAAATTGTCTGGGGCATTTGAAAAGGTTCCAGGAGGCAGTGAGGACCAGCATTACTTTTCCCTGCTGTCACATTTGCTGTGGCAGCAAAAGCTGGACATTTGTCTTTTTACCACCGGAGGGCGCCGAAAGTGAAAAAAGGCGCTTTTGAGGCTAGAGTCCGCAGAAAAGCAGAGAGGGCCAAATGGTCTGGGGCATTTGAAGGGGTTCCAGGAGGCAGTGAGGACCAGCATTACTTTTCCCCGCTGGCACCTTTGCTGTGGCAGCAAAAGCTGGACGTTTGTCTTTTTTGCTCCGGAGGCTGCCGAAAGCGAAAATAGGTGCTTTTGAGGATGGAGTCCGCAGGAAAGCAGAGAGGGCCAAATTGTCTGTGGCATTTGAAGAGGTTCCAGGAGGCAGTGAGAACCAGCATTACTTTTCGCCGCTGGCACCTTTGCTGTGGCAGCAAAAGCTGGAAGTTTGTCTTTTTTACTCTGGAGGATGGCGAAAGCAAAAAAAGGTGCTTTTGAGGATGGAGTCCGCAGGAAAGCAGAGAGGGCCAAATTGTCTGTGGCATTTGAAAGGGTTCCAGGAGGCAGTGAGGACCAGCATTACTTTTCCCCGCTGGCACCTTTGCTGTGGCAGCAAAAGCTGGACGTTTGTCTTTTTTGCTCCTGAGAATGCCGAAAGCGAAAACAGGTGCTTTTGAGGATGGAGTCCGCAGGAAAGCAGAGAGGGCCAAATTGTCTGTGGCATTTCAAAGAGTTCCAGGAGGCAGTTAGAACCATCATTACTTTTCCCTGCTGGCACCTTTGCTGTGGCAGCAAAAGCTGGACGTTTGTCTTTTTTGCTCCGGAGGCTGGCGAAAGCGAAAAAAGGTGCTTTTGAGGATGGAGTCCGCAGGAAAGCAGAGAGGGCCAAATTGTCTGGGGCATTTGAAAGGGTTCCAGGAGGCAGTGAGAACCAGCATTACTTTTCCCCGCTGGCACCTTTGCTGTGGCAGCAAAAGCTGGACGTTTGTCTTTTTTGCTCCTGAGGTTGCCGAAAGCGAAAAAAGGTGCTATTGAGGATGGAGTCCGCAGGAAAGCAGAGAGGGCCAAATTGTCTGGGGCATTTGAAAGAGTTCCAGGAGGCAGTGAGAACCAGCATTACTTTTCCCCGCTGGCACCTTTGCTGTGGCAGCAAAAGCTGGTGTTTGTCTTTTTTGCTCCGGAGGCTGGCGAAAGCAAAAAAAGGTGCTTTTGAGGATGGAGTCCGCAGGAAAGCAGAGAGGGCCAAATTGTCTGTGGCATTTGAAGAGGATCCAGGAGGCAGTGAGAACCAGCATTACTTTTCGCCTCTGGCACCTTTGCTAAGGCATCAAAAGCTGGACGTTTGTCTTTTTTGCTCTAGAGGATGCCGAAAGCAAAAAAGGTGCTTTTGAGGATGGAGTCTGCAGGAAAGCAGAGAGGGCCAAATTGTCTGGGGCATTTGAAAGGGTTCCAGGAGGCAGTGAGAACCAGCATCACTTTTCCCGGCTGGCACCTTTGCTGTGGCAGCAAAAGCTGGACGTTTGTCTTTTTTCCTCCTGGGGGCGCCGAAAGTGAAAAAAAGTGCTTTTGAGGCTAGAGTGCGCAGGAAAGCAGAGAGGGCCAAATTGTGTGGGGCATTAGAAGGGGTTCCAGGAGGCAGTGAGGACCAGCATCACTTTTCCCCGCTGGCACCTTTGCTGTGGCAGCAAAAGCTGGACGTTTGTCTTTTTTGCTCCGGAGGTTGCCGAAAGCGAAAAAAGGTGCTTTTGAGGATGGAGTCCGCAGGAAAGCAGAGAGGGCCAAATTGTCTGTGGCATTTGAAAGGGTTCCAGGAGGCAGTGAGAACCAGCATTACTTTTCCCGGCTGGCACCTTTGCTGTGGCAGCAAAAGCTGGACGTTTGTCTTTTTTGCTCCTGAGGTTGCCGAAAGCGAAAACAGGTGCTTTTGAGGATGGAGTCCGCAGGAAAGCAGAGAGGGCCAAATTGTCTGGGGCATTTGAAAGGGTTCCAGGAGGCAGTGAGGACCAGCATTACTTTTCCCTGCTGTCACATTTGCTGTGGCAGCAAAAGCTGGACATTTGTCTTTTTTGCTCTGGAGGATGGCGAAAGCAAAAAAAGGTGCTTTTGAGGATGGAGTCCGCAGGAAAGCAGAGAGGGCCAAATTGTCTGTGGCATTTGAAAGGGTTCCAGGAGGCAGTGAGGACCAGCATTACTTTTCCCCGCTGGCACCTTTGCTGTGGCAGCAAAAGCTGGACGTTTGTCTTTTTTGCTCCTGAGAATGCCGAAAGCGAAAACAGGTGCTTTTGAGGATGGAGTCCGCAGGAAAGCAGAGAGGGCCAAATTGTCTGTGGCATTTGAAAGGGTTCCAGGAAGCAATGAGGACCAGCATTACTTTTCCCCGCTGGCAACTTTGCTGTGGCAGGAAAACCTGGACGTTTGTCTTTTTTGCTCCGGAGGCTGCCGATAGCGAAAACAGGTGCTTTTGAGGATGGAGTCCGCAGGAAAGCAGAGAGGGCCAAATTGTCTGTGGCATTTCAAAGAGTTCCAGGAGGCAGTTAGAACCATCATTACTTTTCCCTGCTGGCACCTTTGCTGTGGCAGGAAAACCTGTACGTTTGTCTTTTTTGCTCCGGAGGCTGCCGAAAGCGAAAACAGGTGCTTTTGAGGATGGAGTCCGCAGGAAAGCAGAGAGGGCCAAATTGTCTGTGGCATTTGAAAGGGTTCCAGGAGGCAGTAAGAACCAGCATTACTTTTCCCGGCTGGCACCTTTGCTGTGGCAGCAAAAGCTGGACGTTTGTCTTTTTTGCTCCAGAGGCTGAAGAAAGCGAAAACAGGTGCTTTTGAGGATGGAGTCCGCAGGAAAGCAGAGAGGGCCAAATTGTCTGTGGCATTTGAAGAGGTTCCAGGAGGCAATGAGGACGAGCATCACTTTTCCCCGCTGGCACCTTTGCTGTGGCAGCAAAAGCTGGACGTTTGTCTTTTTTGCTCTGGAGGATGGCGAAAGCAAAAAAAGGCGCTTTTGAGGATGGAGTCCGCAGGAAAGCAGAGAGGGCCAAATTGTCTGTGGCATTTGAAAGGGTTCCAGGAGGCAGTGAGGACCAGCATTACTTTTCCCCGCTGGCACCTTTGCTGTGGCAGGAAAACCTGGACGTTTGTCTTTTTTGCTCCTGAGAATGCCGAAAGCGAAAACAGGTGCTTTTGAGGATGGAGTCCGCAGGAAAGCAGAGAGGGCCAAATTGTCTGTGGCATTTGAAAGGGTTCCAGGAAGCAATGAGGACCAGCATTACTTTTCCCCGCTGGCACCTTTGCTGTGGCAGGAAAACCTGGACGTTTGTCTTTTTTGCTCCGGAGGTTGCGGAAAGCGAAAACAGGTGCTTTTGAGGATGGAGTCCGCAGGAAAGCAGAGAGGGCCAAATTGTCTGTGGCATTTGAAAGGGTTCCAGGAGGCAATGAGGACCAGCATTACTTTTCCCCGCTGGCACCTTTGCTGTGGCAGGAAAACCTGGACGTTTGTCTTTTTTGCTCTGGAGGATGGCGAAAGCAAAAAAAGGTGCTTTTGAGGATGGAGTCCGCAGGAAAGCAGAGAGGGCCAAATTGTCTGTGGCATTTGAAAGGGTTCCAGGAGGCAGTGAGGACCAGCATTACTTTTCCCCGCTGGCACCTTTGCTGTGGCAGCAAAAGCTGGACGTTTGTCTTTTTTGCTCCTGAGAATGCCGAAAGCGAAAACAGGTGCTTTTGAGGATGGAGTCCGCAGGAAAGCAGAGAGGGCCAAATTGTCTGGGGCATTTGAAAGGGTTCCAGGAAGCAATGAGGACCAGCATTACTTTTCCCCGCTGGCACCTTTGCTGTGGCAGGAAAACCTGGACGTTTGTCTTTTTTGCTCCGGAGGCTGCCGATAGCGAAAACAGGTGCTTTTGAGGATGGAGTCCGCAGGAAAGCAGAGAGGGCCAAATTGTCTGTGGCATTTCAAAGAGTTCCAGGAGGCAGTGAGAACCAGCATTACTTTTCCCCGCTGGCACCTTTGCTGTGGCAGCAAAAGCTGGACGTTTGTCTTTTTTGCTCCGGAGGCTGCCGAAAGCGAAAACAGGTGCTTTTGAGGATGGAGTCCGCAGGAAAGCAGAGAGGGCCAAATTGTCTGTGGCATTTGAAAGGGTTCCAGGAGGCAGTGAGAACCAGCATTACTTTTCCCCGCTGGCACCTTTGCTGTAGCAGCAAAAGCTGGACGTTTGTCTTTTTGCTCCGGAGGCTGCCGAAAGCGAAAACAGGTGCTTTTGAGGATGGAGTCCGCAGGAAAGCAGAGAGGGCCAAATTGTCTTTGGCATTTGAAAGAGTTCCAGGAGGCAGTGAGAACCAGCATTACTTTTCCCCGGTGGCACCTTTGCTGTGGCAGCAAAAGCTGGACGTTTGTCTTTTTTGCTCTGGAGGATGGCGAAAGCAAAAAAAGGCGCTTTTGAGGATGGAGTCCGCAGGAAAGCAGAGAGGGCCAAATTGTCTGTGGCATTTGAAAGGGTTCCAGGAGGCAGTGAGGACCAGCATTACTTTTCCCCGCTGGCACCTTTGCTGTGGCAGCAAAAGCTGGACGTTTGTCTTTTTTGCTCCTGAGGCTGCCGAAAGCGAAAACAGGTGCTTTTGAGGATGGAGTCCGCAGGAAAGCAGAGAGGGCCAAATTGTCTGTGGCATTTGAAAGGGTTCCAGGAAGCAATGAGGACCAGCATTACTTTTCCCCGCTGGCACCTTTGCTGTGGCAGGAAAACCTGGACGTTTGTCTTTTTTGCTCCGGAGGCTGCCGATAGCGAAAACAGGTGCTTTTGAGGATGGAGTCCGCAGGAAAGCAGAGAGGGCCAAATTGTCTGTGGCATTTGAAAGGGTTCCAGGAGGCAATGAGGACCAGCATCACTTTTCCCCGCTGGCACCTTTGCTGTGGCAGGAAAACCTGGACGTTTGTCTTTTTTGCTCTGGAGGATGGCGAAAGCAAAAAAAGGTGCTTTTGAGGATGGAGTCCGCAGGAAAGCAGAGAGGGCCAAATTGTCTGTGGCATTTGAAAGGGTTCCAGGAGGCAGTGAGGACCAGCATTACTTTTCCCCGCTGGCACCTTTGCTGTGGCAGCAAAAGCTGGACGTTTGTCTTTTTTGCTCCTGAGAATGCCGAAAGCGAAAACAGGTGCTTTTGAGGATGGAGTCCGCAGGAAAGCAGAGAGGGCCAAATTGTCTGGGGCATTTGAAAGGGTTCCAGGAAGCAATGAGGACCAGCATTACTTTTCCCCGCTGGCACCTTTGCTGTGGCAGGAAAACCTGGACGTTTGTCTTTTTTGCTCCGGAGGCTGCCGATAGCGAAAACAGGTGCTTTTGAGGATGGAGTCCGCAGGAAAGCAGAGAGGGCCAAATTGTCTGTGGCATTTCAAAGAGTTCCAGGAGGCAGTTAGAACCATCATTACTTTTCCCTGCTGGCACCTTTGCTGTGGCAGGAAAACCTGTACGTTTGTCTTTTTTGCTCCGGAGGCTGCCGAAAGCGAAAACAGGTGCTTTTGAGGATGGAGTCCGCAGGAAAGCAGAGAGGGCCAAATTGTCTGTGGCATTTGAAAGAGTTCCAGGAGGCAGTGAGAACCAGCATTACTTTTCCCCGCTGGCACCTTTGCTGTGGCAGCAAAAGCTGGACGTTTGTCTTTTTTGCTCCGGAGGCTGGCGAAAGCGAAAAAAGGTGCTTTTGAGGATGGAGTCCGCAGGAAAGCAGAGAGGGCCAAATTGTCTGGGGCATTTGAAAGGGTTCCAGGAGGCAGTGAGAACCAGCATTACTTTTCCCCGCTGGCACCTTTGCTGTGGTAGGAAAACCTGGACGTTTGTCTTTTTTGCTCCGGAGGCTGCCGATAGCGAAAACAGGTGCTTTTGAGGATGGAGTCCGCAGGAAAGCAGAGAGGGCCAAATTGTCTGTGGCATTTGAAAGGGTTCCAGGAGGCAATGAGGACCAGCATTACTTTTCCCCGCTGGCACCTTTGCTGTGGCAGGAAAACCTGGACGTTTGTCTTTTTTGCTCCGGAGGCTGCCGATAGCGAAAACAGGTGCTTTTGAGGATGGAGTCCGCAGGAAAGCAGAGAGGGCCAAATTGTCTGTGGCATTTGAAAGAGTTCCAGGAGGCAGTTAGAACCAGCATCACTTTTCCCCGCTGGCACCTTTGCTGTGGCAGGAAAACCTGGACGTTTGTCTTTTTTGCTCCGGAGGCTGCCGATAGCGAAAACAGGTGCTTTTGAGGATGGAGTCCGCAGGAAAGCAGAGAGGGCCAAATTGTCTGTGGCATTTGAAAGGGTTCCAGGAGGCAGATAGAACCAGCATTACTTTTCCCCGCTGGCACCTTTGCTGTGGCAGCAAAAGCTGGAAGTTTGTCTTTTTTGCTCCTGAGAATGCCGAAAGCGAAAACAGGTGCTTTTGAGGATGGAGTCCGCAGGAAAGCAGAGACGGCCAAATTGTCTGTGGCATTTGAAAGGGTTCCAGGAGGCAGTGAGAACCAGCATTACTTTTCCCCGCTGGCACCTTTGCTGTGGCAGCAAAAGCTGGACGTTTGTCTTTTTTGCTCCGGAGGCTGCCGAAAGCGAAAACAGGTGCTTTTGAGGATGGAGTCCGCAGGAAAGCAGAGAGGGCCAAATTGTCTGGGGCATTTGAAAGGGTTCCAGGAGGCAGTGAGAACCAGCATTACTTTTCCCGGCTGGCACCTTTGCTGTGGCAGCAAAAGCTGGACGTTTGTCTTTTTTGCTCCGGAGGCTGCCGAAAGCGAAAACAGGTGCTTTTGAGGATGGAGTCTGCAGGAAAGCACTGAGTGCCAAATTGTCTGTGGCCTTTGAAGAGGTTCCAGGAGGCAATGAGGACTAGCATCACTTTTCCCCGCTGGCACATTTGCTGTGGCAGCAAAAGCTGGACGTTTGTCTTTTAACCACCGGAGGGCGCCAAAAGTGAAAAAAGGCGCTTTTGAGGCTAGAGTGCGCAGGAAAGCAGAGAGGGCCAAATTGTGTGGGGCATTTGAAGGGGTTCCAGGAGGCAGTGAGGACCAGCATCACTTTTCCCCGCTGGCACCTTTGCTGTGGCAGCAAAACCTGGACGTTTGTCTTTTTTGCTCCGGAGGCTGCCGAAAGCGAAAACAGGTGCTTTTGAGGATGGAGTCCGCAGGAAAGCAGAGAGGGCCAAATTGTCTGGGGCATTTGAAAGAGTTCCAGGAGGCAGTGAGAACCAGCATCACTTTTCCCCGCTGGCACCTTTGCTGTGGCAGGAAAACCTGGACGTTTGTCTTTTTTGCTCCGGAGGCTGCCGATAGCGAAAACAGGTGCTTTTGAGGATGGAGTCCGCAGGAAAGCAGAGAGGGCCAAATTGTCTGTGGCATTTGAAAGGGTTCCAGGAGGCAGATAGAACCAGCATTACTTTTCCCCGCTGGCACCTTTGCTGTGGCAGCAAAAGCTGGAAGTTTGTCTTTTTTGCTCCTGAGAATGCCGAAAGCGAAAACAGGTGCTTTTGAGGATGGAGTCCGCAGGAAAGCAGAGACGGCCAAATTGTCTGTGGCATTTGAAAGGGTTCCAGGAGGCAGTGAGAACCAGCATTACTTTTCCCCGCTGGCACCTTTGCTGTGGCAGCAAAAGCTGGACGTTTGTCTTTTTTGCTCCGGAGGCTGCCGAAAGCGAAAACAGGTGCTTTTGAGGATGGAGTCCGCAGGAAAGCAGAGAGGGCCAAATTGTCTGGGGCATTTGAAAGGGTTCCAGGAGGCAGTGAGAACCAGCATTACTTTTCCCGGCTGGCACCTTTGCTGTGGCAGCAAAAGCTGGACGTTTGTCTTTTTTGCTCCGGAGGCTGCCGAAAGCGAAAACAGGTGTTTTTGAGGATGGAGTCTGCAGGAAAGCACTGAGTGCCAAATTGTCTGTGGCCTTTGAAGAGGTTCCAGGAGGCAATGAGGACTAGCATCACTTTTCCCCGCTGGCACCTTTGCTCTGGCAGCAAAAGCTGGACGTTTGTCTTTTAACCACCGGAGGGCGCCAAAAGTGAAAAAAGGCGCTTTTGAGGCTAGAGTGCGCAGGAAAGCAGAGAGGGCCAAATTGTGTGGGGCATTTGAAGGGGTTCCAGGAGGCAGTGAGGACCAGCATCACTTTTCCCCGCTGGCACCTTTGCTGTGGCAGCAAAACCTGGACGTTTGTCTTTTTTGCTCCAAACAGCGCCGAAAGTGAATAAAGGTGCTTTTGAGGCTAGAGTGCGCAGGAAAGCAGAGAGGGCCAAATTGTGTGGGGCATTAGAAGGGGTTCCAGGAGGCAGTGAGGACCAGCATCAATTTTCCCCGCTGGCACCTTTGCTGTGGCAGCATTAGCTGGACATTTGTCTTTTTTTGCTCCAAAGAGCGCCAAAAGTGAAAAAAGGTGCTTTTGAGGATAGAGTGTGCAGGAAAGCAGAGAGGGCCAAATTGTCTGGGACATTAGAAGGGGTTCCAGGAGGCAGTGAGGACCAGCATCACTTTTCCCCGCTGGCACCTTTGCTGTGGCAGCAAAAGCTGGACGTTTGTCTTTTTTGCTCCGGAGGTTGCCGAAAGCGAAAAAAGGTGCTTTTGAGGATGGAGTCCGCAGGAAAGCAGAGAGGGCCAAATTGTCTGGGGCATTTGAAAGGGTTCCAGGAGGCAGTGAGGACCAGCATTACTTTTCCCTGCTGTCACATTTGCTGTGGCAGCAAAAGCTGGACATTTGTCTTTTTACCACCGGAGGGCGCCGAAAGTGAAAAAAGGCGCTTTTGAGGCTAGAGTCCGCAGAAAAGCAGAGAGGGCCAAATGGTCTGGGGCATTTGAAGGGGTTCCAGGAGGCAGTGAGGACCAGCATTACTTTTCCCCGCTGGCACCTTTGCTGTGGCAGCAAAAGCTGGACGTTTGTCTTTTTTGCTCCGGAGGCTGCCGAAAGCGAAAATAGGTGCTTTTGAGGATGGAGTCCGCAGGAAAGCAGAGAGGGCCAAATTGTCTGTGGCATTTGAAGAGGTTCCAGGAGGCAGTGAGAACCAGCATTACTTTTCGCCGCTGGCACCTTTGCTGTGGCAGCAAAAGCTGGAAGTTTGTCTTTTTTACTCTGGAGGATGGCGAAAGCAAAAAAAGGTGCTTTTGAGGATGGAGTCCGCAGGAAAGCAGAGAGGGCCAAATTGTCTGTGGCATTTGAAAGGGTTCCAGGAGGCAGTGAGGACCAGCATTACTTTTCCCCGCTGGCACCTTTGCTGTGGCAGCAAAAGCTGGACGTTTGTCTTTTTTGCTCCTGAGAATGCCGAAAGCGAAAACAGGTGCTTTTGAGGATGGAGTCCGCAGGAAAGCAGAGAGGGCCAAATTGTCTGTGGCATTTCAAAGAGTTCCAGGAGGCAGTTAGAACCATCATTACTTTTCCCTGCTGGCACCTTTGCTGTGGCAGCAAAAGCTGGACGTTTGTCTTTTTTGCTCCGGAGGCTGGCGAAAGCGAAAAAAGGTGCTTTTGAGGATGGAGTCCGCAGGAAAGCAGAGAGGGCCAAATTGTCTGGGGCATTTGAAAGGGTTCCAGGAGGCAGTGAGAACCAGCATTACTTTTCCCCGCTGGCACCTTTGCTGTGGCAGCAAAAGCTGGACGTTTGTCTTTTTTGCTCCTGAGGTTGCCGAAAGCGAAAAAAGGTGCTATTGAGGATGGAGTCCGCAGGAAAGCAGAGAGGGCCAAATTGTCTGGGGCATTTGAAAGAGTTCCAGGAGGCAGTGAGAACCAGCATTACTTTTCCCCGCTGGCACCTTTGCTGTGGCAGCAAAAGCTGGTGTTTGTCTTTTTTGCTCCGGAGGCTGGCGAAAGCAAAAAAAGGTGCTTTTGAGGATGGAGTCCGCAGGAAAGCAGAGAGGGCCAAATTGTCTGTGGCATTTTAAGAGGTTCCAGGAGGCAGTGAGAACCAGCATTACTTTTCGCCTCTGGCACCTTTGCTAAGGCATCAAAAGCTGGACGTTTGTCTTTTTTGCTCTAGAGGATGCCGAAAGCAAAAAAGGTGCTTTTGAGGATGGAGTCTGCAGGAAAGCAGAGAGGGCCAAATTGTCTGGGGCATTTGAAAGGGTTCCAGGAGGCAGTGAGAACCAGCATCACTTTTCCCGGCTGGCACCTTTGCTGTGGCAGCAAAAGCTGGACGTTTGTCTTTTTTCCTCCTGGGGGCGCCGAAAGTGAAAAAAAGTGCTTTTGAGGCTAGAGTGCGCAGGAAAGCAGAGAGGGCCAAATTGTGTGGGGCATTAGAAGGGGTTCCAGGAGGCAGTGAGGACCAGCATCACTTTTCCCCGCTGGCACCTTTGCTGTGGCAGCAAAAGCTGGACGTTTGTCTTTTTTGCTCCGGAGGTTGCCGAAAGCGAAAAAAGGTGCTTTTGAGGATGGAGTCCGCAGGAAAGCAGAGAGGGCCAAATTGTCTGTGGCATTTGAAAGGGTTCCAGGAGGCAGTGAGAACCAGCATTACTTTTCCCGGCTGGCACCTTTGCTGTGGCAGCAAAAGCTGGACGTTTGTCTTTTTTGCTCCTGAGGTTGCCGAAAGCGAAAACAGGTGCTTTTGAGGATGGAGTCCGCAGGAAAGCAGAGAGGGCCAAATTGTCTGGGGCATTTGAAAGGGTTCCAGGAGGCAGTGAGGACCAGCATTACTTTTCCCTGCTGTCACATTTGCTGTGGCAGCAAAAGCTGGACATTTGTCTTTTTACCACCGGAGGGCGTCGAAAGTGAAAAAAAGGCGCTTTTGAGGATAGAGTCCGCAGAAAAGCAGAGAGGACCAAATGGTCTGGGGCATTTGAAGGGGTTCCAGGAGGCAGTGAGGACCAGCATTACTTTTCCCCGCTGGCACCTTTGCTGTGGCAGCAAAAACTGGACGTTTGTCTTTTTTGCTCCGGAGGCTGCCGAAAGCGAAAATAGGTGCTTTTGAGGATGGAGTCCGCAGGAAAGCAGAGAGGGCCAAATTGTCTGTGGCATTTGAAGAGGTTCCAGGAGGCAGTGAGAACCAGCATTACTTTTCGCCGCTGGCACCTTTGCTGTGGCAGCAAAAGCTGGAACTTTGTCTTTTTTACTCTGGAGGATGGCGAAAGCAAAAAAAGGTGCTTTTGAGGATGGAGTCCACAGGAAAGCAGAGAGGGCCAAATTGTCTGTGGCATTTGAAAGGGTTCCAGGAGGCAGTGAGGACCAGCATTACTTTTCCCCGCTGGCACCTTTGCTGTGGCAGCAAAAGCTGGACGTTTGTCTTCTTTGCTCCTGAGAATGCCGAAAGCGAAAACAGGTGCTTTTGAGGATGGAGTCCGCAGGAAAGCAGAGAGGGCCAAATTGTCTGTGGCATTTGAAAGGGTTCCAGGAAGCAATGAGGACCAGCATTACTTTTCCCCGCTGGCACATTTGCTGTGGCAGGAAAACCTGGACGTTTGTCTTTTTTGCTCCGGAGACTGCCGATAGCGAAAACAGGTGCTTTTGAGGATGGAGTCCGCAGGAAAGCAGAGAGGGCCAAATTGTCTGTGGCATTTCAAAGAGTTCCAGGAGGCAGTTAGAACCATCATTACTTTTCCCTGCTGGCACCTTTGCTGTGGCAGCAAAAGCTGGACGTTTGTCTTTTTTGCTCCGGAGGCTGGCGAAAGCGAAAAAAGGTGCTTTTGAGGATGGAGTCCGCAGGAAAGCAGAGAGGGCCAAATTGTCTGGGGCATTTGAAAGGGTTCCAGGAGGCAGTGAGAACCAGCATTACTTTTCCCCGCTGGCACCTTTGCTGTGGCAGCAAAAGCTGGACGTTTGTCTTTTTTGCTCCTGAGGTTGCCGAAAGCGAAAAAAGGTGCTTTTGAGGATGGAGTCCGCAGGAAAGCAGAGAGGGCCAAATTGTCTGTGGCATTTGAAAGAGTTCCAGGAGGCAGTGAGAACCAGCATTACTTTTCCCCGCTGGCACCTTTGCTGTGGCAGCAAAAGCTGGACGTTTGTCTTTTTTGCTCCGGAGGCTGGCGAAAGCAAAAAAAGGTGCTTTTGAGGATGGAGTCCGCAGGAAAGCAGAGAGGGCCAAATTGTGTGGGGCATTTGAAAGGGTTCCAGGAGGCAGTGAGAACCAGCATCACTTTTCCCGGCTGGCACCTTTGCTGTGGCAGCAAAAGCTGGACGTTTGTCTTTTTTCCTCCTGGGGGCGCCGAAAGTGAAAAAAGGTGCTTTTGAGGCTAGAGTGCGCAGGAAAGCAGAGAGGGCCAAATTGTGTAGGGCATTTGAAGGGGTTCCAGGAGGCAGTGAGGACCAGCATCATTTTTCCCCGCCGGCACCTTTGCTGTGGCAGCAAAACCTGGACGTTTGTCTTTTTTGCTCCAAACAGCGCCGAAAGTGAAAAAAGGTGCCTTTGAGGCTAGAGTGCGCAGGAAAGCAGAGAGGGCCAAATTGTGTGGGGCATTTGAAGGCGTTCCAGGAGGCAGTGAGGACCAGCATCACTTTTCCCCGCTGGCACCTTTGCTGTGGCAGCAAAAGCTGGACGTTTGTCTTTTTTGCTCCAAACAGCGCCGAAAGTGAAAAAAGGTGCTTTTGAGGCTAGAGTGTGCAGGAAAGCAGAGAGGGCCAAATTGTGTGGGGCATTAGAAGGGGTTCCAGGAGGCAGTGAGGACCAGCATCACTTTTCCCC